>NC_041368.1:592044-734544 GCF_900634415.1 Cottoperca gobio | reverse complement strand
ATGGCGGAAAGACCTCACCATTAATGTCAGGTCAGCAGGAAGTCTTCACACCTTCCGTCACAGACTGAAAACTCACCTGTTTCGACTACACCTCGACCAATAATAAAAAAGAAACTTTTAAAATAATTTGTCTGTATGTAACACTAAATTGGTTGGCTAATTTTGAAGCTAATTGTTGACGTTTTATTGTGTTGTTTATGTATGTAACACTTACATTGGTTGGGCTTATTTGGAGCTATTGTTCTGCACTTAAAATGATTTCACCTATTTGAAGCTAATGTACTTGCAAGATTCTTGCTGTTCGGAGTTGTATTCTCATGATTGTTTGCACTGATTGTAAGTCCCTTTGGACAAAAGCGTCACTTAAATGCTTCTAACAACATGTTTTCATGCATGGTCTGATTTTGCTATCCAAGTGAGCCAAAATCATCAGTTGTTTTGAAGATTAGCTAAGATTTAGATCCAAGAATTAGAATTAGATCCAAATCAGACTAGGATATTTGTCATAAGTAATGACTTTTTAGTGGACGGGAAAGAAGAATTCATTGCCTTTAAATTTTCCTCTTGTAAATCTCTTTTTTGGCTTGCTTAAGGTCTGCTGTCACCCCAGTTAACTTGCTGCTCTACTCTTTAGCTCATGAAAACAAATAAAAACCTCATCATGCTAAGATTAAAATAGGAAATCCCATTACAGTGCTCTCCAGCACAGCACATTCAAAAACATTTAGAATTAGAATTTAGAATTTTAGAAAAAGACATTATATTGAAAATTCAGCACATATTTGATTCACTAATTGTAGAATTTATTTACATTAGATCATAGATTCTGCATTGAAACAGTTCCCCCAGTTTGTATGCTCAGGTCATTAGCATGCAGCATCCCCCAGCTTAATCCTAAACATTCACTTTCATGTGAATTATCATATTGTCTCATTCAAATAAGAGTCTGAATTTTGCATCAGTCTAAACATCACAGAGACAGACAGCGACAGAGAGACTGACTGACTTGGTCAATTTAACAAAAAGAGAAAGATTACAGTTAGCCAGCTGTGCAGAACTGCAAATCCAGAAACAGATTGAAGGAAAATTGAGTTTGTGAAAGGAATGATGTGAGGGATTAAGACACATCTACTGTCCGTGCACGGACACTAATCATACCAATGAATTCACAGTCGTTCTCAGAGAGAGCAGACAGCACATCAAAAATGAACCCAACTCAAGGAAATCCTTTTACCATTGTTTACTGCAAATATTTTAAATGCTCAAACACGAGAAAACACTTTTCATCACATACATTCACTTACTGTATACGTTTACAATGCTCATCTGTAGTGCATGCAGTGTCCAGAGAGGACTTTTACATTCCATTGCAGACAGAAACAGTCCCTTGCAGCTATTAAATAAAGGATAAAAGCTGATAAAGAAACAAAGAGCCTGTGGTCCAGCAAATCTTCTTCTATTATTCCAATGAGCATGAAGCTCAAATAATCCAATTGTAGGTCAGCAGGGTTTGTCATTAATTGTATTCCTGTCACTGGATGCTTTCTGTTGACCTCTGCCTGTCAGTTCACTAGCAGTCATGCAGGTCAAACATGTGGAAAGGTTTGTACTGCAGGGAAGGGTAGCCTTTAATATCCTACAGAATTGCTGTATATTAAGTTATTTAATGTCTTAAAAATAAGATGAAAAGATGCTAAAGATGATGGTAAAATAAATATAATTAATTAATTGCTCCATACAGTTTTACTTCCTTGCACTATAAGGCCTTACAGTACCCAATATCACATAACAAGGATATGAATCCACGTGCATTCACA
This sequence comes from Cottoperca gobio, assembly GCF_900634415.1. NCBI lineage: Eukaryota > Metazoa > Chordata > Actinopteri > Perciformes > Bovichtidae > Cottoperca > Cottoperca gobio. The sequence continues at coordinate 732,727 of NC_041368.1, read as the reverse complement.
CACCCTGGAGAGGTAATGGCTACTCAACTGCACACTTAAATGGCATGCTTAACTGCACTTAGGCTCATTTCTCTTCTTGTTCATGCTACCCAACATCGCCACGTGATCAACTGCCTCCAACAACACATTAAGCCAGTGGTCCAGCATCATGGCAGCACTGTGATGTTAAGAGCCTTTCATGCAGCTATAAACTATACCAGTGATAATATCATAGTATAGATAAGAACATTTACAGTTTAATGATATAGTCTAACTAAAGACTGAATGCAGTTTTACATTGCACAGTATTAATCGGGCAGCTCTCTGATGGTTTCAGGCCGGAAGCCCTCCTATACTACTAGCTTCCCATGAATATCATTTGGCAAACACTCAACTAACACATGTGGATTTCAATTAGAACACGTTGTGTATCAGTTGCCAAAATGTTGTGTATGTGTGTATACTCTCTTCTTATAAACTGTCCCTCTGATAGTGAGCTTCATCAGCTAAGACATAAAGTCCTAACTGGATGATGAGGAAGGTGTAAAACCGTTACTTCTACTGTGAAAACTGTCATCAAACTGCAGAAAATCAACAATGCAGCATCAAACTTTAGATGTTACAGAGTGAGCTGCTTATATTTCTTCTTGTGCTCTTGTTGAGGTTTGCTCAATTATTCAGCAGAACCTCTATGTATAGTCGCTCATGAAAAAAGGGAGTGTATCAATAATTCACTGGTATATCATTTAAAAATAGTCAACAACACAATGTGAGATGTGTATGCTTAAGAAAGGTTAGAGTGAGACGAAGGAAAAATGGAGGAGTGTGATGGAAATGGACAGATAAGTTTAGCCAGAGTAATGAAGAAACTTCCAATTTGACAAAAACTATATTCAAAGTGAAAGGTCATCTGTCCATATCTCTGGCTGGTAAATATAATATGATAATATTGATGGGTTTCTTAGGGTCTATTTGGAAATAATGAATAATCATTTATCTCTTCAAGTTTAGCTGTCACAGTGGGGTTAAAAAGAGGACCCAAGCAACACAACACACAACAGGCAGGTTGCAAACAAAAAGCACGCTTTAATAAACAAAGCTGAGTAAAACACAACGGTATAAAACCAAACTGAGGGAGCGAAGGCAACAGAAAACAGGACAAACAAGGTTGGCACGAGGCAACACCAGGATCACTGCAGGGATAAACAAAGAAGGAACGACCACACCAGGAAACATACACGACGAACCGACAAGGAACATAAAGACAGGAGTTAAACGAGACACAAGGTGAGTGTTCTTACAAAATAAAACAGGAAATAGAAAAACTAAAAGCCAGGAACATGACATCAGATATACAACAAATATTAACAATACACATGAGGACAAAAAGGGATTCTGACATAAAAAAAATTCATTTGACATTTTCCAAATAAATATTTCTTTATAGTTTATCATTACTAATACATAAGGTAATGTATCACCTATGGTCCCTGTGTTCCAGCATAAACTCATTTCCAGTGTCCCATATTTTATAGGTAGTGCAATAGCTAGAGAACAGGTCATTCTGATTGCTGCCCCTCTTACAATCTCTCTGCCTTGCCTTTCCTTCAGCTTCATGATGGATTGCCTCCCATTACCTCCCACTGGCCTTGCCTGAGGTAATTCTATTTGTGCTATTGTTGCACAACACATCCCAGCAATTAAATCCACAATCATGATTTGCTTTTGCAGTACATCACTTGTGTATATGTGTAATTTCTAAAGGATAACACTTACTGATCAGTCCTTAAGCCCCCGTTAACTATCCAATTTCATCTTATCTGAAAACACAGCTCCATTTTGCTCTGCTAATAACAATTGGCCTAAAAAGAAACAGATGTTTTACTGCTTTTAGACATTTTTACACATTTACAGCCAATGTCTCACTACCACATACAGAAGGTTCTTGAAAGGTAATAAAGATTAAATCAGTGTCCTACGTACAATCAAATCAAATATATATAGTAATGTCAATAATGAGGAGAGTTCTGCTCATTAAAACTTTAATGGTGCAAGGTGTAATGCCTGGCCACATGCTCCAAACAAATAGGGGGCAGCATTTCACCTCTACTACTGGGTCCATGTGATCTAAATTTACAGTCATCAGTTACTACTACTAACTAACAGCAGGGCAAGAATACGCAAACTGCTGCAACTCAGAGGCAGTCAAAATAGCTCCACTATCTTATAATCTAAACATGAGGCGTAGGCCTATAGTTTAGGTCAGCTATATTTTATTTTGTGCCACTAACCAGGGGCTTAACACTTCTTGTACCTTTTGATAGTTTGTTTATTGCACTAAATCAAGAAAACAAGAAAACAACCCCCACCTTTGTCTCGTCCTCCTGTCTCGTCCTGAGACCTTCAGACAGACCATTTAGATGCTCAAATTCAGCCAGCAAAGATCCCAGTGCCTGGTTTAACCTGTGTGGCGGCAGCAACAAAAAGATTGCTGATCTGGTGTGGAGTCGCAGTTTTCCGGGATCAGATGCTGGGGTTTGTGCTGGCTGAATTTGAGTTGCAACTGACAATAACTGAAGGTCTGTCTCCAAGAGCTAACACCTACTTCCTCCCGGAGAAGTAGTCTCCTGGCAGCGGGAAGGAGGAAACGGTCCAATAAACAAGCTATCAAAACGTACACGGAGCCTGTACCGTCAACATGGTTGACAAGCTATCAGGCCAGCTTTACTTCTTCATAATCTCAAATTGGACTATTTCTACGTTCTCTAGACTGAGGGAAGGCTGGGTGCTACATTGACTCACTCTGGCGGTACGTGGAATTGCAAGATTGGACGGTCCAGGGCTAGCTGGTTAGCATGCTCATTTCGGAAGATATCTCTGCAACACAATAAATAGATGTCTTTGACATTCCCAACACCCATTGTGGAATAATTATTTTTGCATGAATAAACTACAGATCAGGGACTGCAGATGAAAAGAACTGCGACTGGAAAAGATTCCTTGAGGCTTTATCCATTTTTGATAAAGTAAGCTTGGTCCTTTGATAATTTCAGGAAGAGAGTCTGGCCAATGAAAAACAATTGAGAAAATCATTAAATGTCTATTGGCAAAACGTCCCAGAATAGTGCCTGCATTTCTTTCTACATTACTTGAGACTCTTGCATCTGTGTCTTCTTAACAATGTATGTTGCATGCTCTGGCAATCAGATGCAGATTATCAGCTTGGTTCATAGCTCTGATTTATGATAAGATGATTTCATGGCAGACCCAGTCAACTTTGAAATCAATTTATAAATTTATAAATAAATGCAACCAGATTTTCCTGATTTTTCCCCCATATTTGGAAACTACTGTATGTACATAATAAACATTTGTGTGCTTTGATTTGTAAATGCTTTTCCTCTTAAGCGGTGCAGTTTCTCATGTTTGACACACGCAGTACATTGTAGGGTTGCCTGGTTTTGTGACCGATGCACCTACGATTCAGTCCCTGACCTCTTTACAAGCTAAAATGTGTTGCAAATTAGAATCCTAACCACATTTGAAATGACTAGCCATGTTGTTTCCTTTGAAACACAACTTAGTTACATTTCAGTCTTTTGACAAGTGTTGTTTTTATTCTTTTGTTCAAACCATTGATTTTTCATGACTAAATGATGTGAAACAAAAAGTCAGTTCAAGATATACTTTGAGGTGTCTTTCACAAAAGCAATTTAGTCACAGTGAACTAAGTTGAAAACTGTCTGAAATGTCGCTGATAAACTTGTCAATCTGATTTCTGGACATGATTTCACATGGAGGCCTAGCTTGAATGCTAAAGTATATAACAGATATGAGACAGTCATTTGGTTTATCAAGTAAATAAAACACGTTTATATCTTCTTAATAAGCCTGAAAGGAAAGTTTTCCAGATTACCCCCCCCCCCCCAAGAGAGAGAGAAAAACATGTCTATTTTATTTCCAGACAAAAAAGATAAGCACCCCAGAAAACGCAGTTTGTGACAGTCCATCATATTGCAGTCATAGAAGTCAACACTACCGTTGAAAAAGTGATGTATTAGTCCATCATTTGTTCCTTCATTAAAAAGTGCAGCTACGAAATCTCCTACCTCATAATTTACCTTAATTCTAGAGTAGACGACAGGAGTCAGCTTGGTGGTCCTCAAGGACACATCTTCTGATAATAGGCCCGCTGCCATCAAACTTAATGAAAAAGACCTTTGCACACTCAAATCTGAGCAAAAAAAATTAAAAAAGCTAAGATAATATCACAATTTTACCTGATAGGGGTCCTGCCAGCTCTGAATGCAGCCACACTCAGTGGGCCACAGATCACAGCTCCCCCCCTTGGCTCTTACTACCGCCAAGCTGCTGGGGCTTCTGGAGGACGAGCTGTCCAAATGCCAGGTGGCCATCCGGGGCCCCCTACGGGGAAGGGTGGCACCGGCAGGGACGGATCTGTAAAGGTATCGCTGGCATGTCTGCTTGTGGTGGTGATTGTTGGGTTGCTGAAGATGCCAGCTGAAGGAACATGGCAGCTCCCCACAGTCCCCCCTTCCATCCAAGTCCGCTAAGCAACTCTGTTGTTTGCTCAGGTAAGCAGTCATGCTTACGCCACGCTGACTAACCTCTGCTTACTTCAACACGTCTTTTGCTTCTTTTTGTTCCTCTTCTGTAGGTTTACTGGCAGTTATCGAAAACAAGACGCGGTCCTGCCTGATGTATGAGTCGCTCGCTCTGGCAAAATGAATGATGAATGAACCGACTGGCTTGCTGGCTGCTGTAGCTGTACAGGCTACATAGGGTGTGTGTGTGTGTGTGTGTGTGTGTGTGTGTGTGTGTGTGTGTGTGTGTGTGTGTGTGTGTCAGAGCTTCTGGAGTGAAAAAATGATAAATGAGAGAGAAAGAGAAAGGGGAGGGAGGAAGAGGGAAGAGAGAGATAGAGCGAGATACTCAATGAAAGTGAAATGGACTGAGAGGGAGGGAGCAGAGCTGAGTGAGGTAAGAATGGGGTGAGAGAGAGGGAGAAAGGGGGAGATGAATAAGAGAGAATGATGGAAAGGAGAGACGCACATAACGAGAGACAGAGAGAGAGAGAGACAGAGACAGAGAGAGAGAGAAAGAGAGACAGAGAGAGAGAGAGTGTGCATTGGCTGCCAGCCCTCTGTCAATAAATGACTCAACTGGCAGTGCTGCTTGACAGTATCCATACCTCTAGGCAGAAACAATTGGTAATCGTGCTGCTGAGAATTGGAGGAACAGGAGTTTAAACTACAAATCCCTAGGCTGCTACTGTGGGAGTGGCTGCATCTAAGGGTCAAAGACCAGATGGTAAAGAAGATTGTCCTTGAGAACTCAAAGCTCTGTGACACCAGTTCTGCACTCAAATCAGAAATTCACATTTTTAAAATATTAATAATAGATCAATAATAATGTTTAATGTAAAAGGAGTATTTATTTTTAACGACAAACCCACAGAAAATAATCAGAAAGCGCTGCAGTTTCCTTCAGGTCTACTGAGATTTGTAGCCTCTTTTAGCTCAATGTTTTTGTTTACACAATTCTCACCAGAGGCCTGTAATATGAAGCGAGTTCAACACAGCCAGGATATATTTGTGTCACCTTGCTTCACTATCAACCACGATCCCGCTAAATTGTTCTATGACGTGCTTTCACCTGGTGAGTCAACCCAGGGTCTCTCAGTCTGGATATGAGCTCGTTCACATTAAAGGGCGGGCTTTGCAGCGTACGACCAATCATAAACAGGGACAAGTGCACTGTCAGCAGAACAACACATTTGAATGAAGAGCAAACTACAATATTAGCCAAATACAAAGAAGCACAAAACCCAGGTTAAAAGTAACAGTTTAAACTGCCATATGCAGGAAGGACAGCTGGCAAAAAATCTCCGACTATGTGAACGTGTAAATGAATAGATACATGATGCTTAGGGCACAAGTAGATCTTGCTATAATTACATTTGTCTATTCCAATTTATGAAGGTGTTGCTTAGATGTATTCTTATAGAATATAAGATATAGATATAAGATGATCCGCTTAAAATTATGACGTGTACTCAGCTGCAACCCCGGCGGTGTAAAACGGACTTGGGAGTATATACATTTTGTAGAAAAACATAATTCAAAGCGGTAAGCAGACTTTCTTTCATATGAAGCTCAGCGTAAGTTCTATAAGGAAGACTACCTTCATTTATTCATTCTCTTTTCTCTCCCTCACTCCTCCAGCTGCTTCTCATCAGATCATTATGGGCGTCCACTCTTTAAGGCAGGGGTGTCATTTTATTTCAGGGGCCACATACAGCCCGATTTGATCTCAAGTGGGCCGGACTAGTAAAATCATATCATAATAACCTATAAATAACGAGATCTCAAAATGTTTCCCTTTGTTTTAGTGCAAAAAAAGTACAAGTACATTCTGAAAATGTTCACATTTAATGAACTATCTTTTTACAAAACATTATGAACAACCTAAAAGTGCAATTTCAACAATATTATGCCTCAGTTTATCATTTAGTTGCATTACAACTCACAGATCACAGTGTATCAGGCACAACACATTTAGTCACAGGTATCTGGAACAATTTTACCTTATGATCAAAACAACTTGTCAAGTTATAGAAATAATTTAAAAATGACATTCATTTCCACATCTGTGTAGTAATGCTGACACACCACACAATACAAACTAAAGTGGCAACTATTAAGGAAGAAGGTTAAGTTATCCCCCTGCCTTGTAAATGTATATAATGTATACATGAAAAATACATGAAGGTTGCGTCTCTCTGTACTGCAGCTGCTGACTGACATTATATTTCACACTGTTCAATGTCTTTAAATATTTCCACAGTAAGTATTAATTTTCACAGAAATATATTCTTACAGAAATATATAATGTGCAAAAGTGTCTGAAGCAGCATTTTACATTAAGTAGGCTTACTCACTGTTTAGTTTGCTCCTGAAACTTGGCATCTTGTAGCGTCACAAGTGCATCAATATCAGGTGTCAAATCCTGAGTAGCAGCCAATTTCAGGATGTCATTTAGGTGCCTGTATGTGAGCCTAGAGCGCAGCTTTGTTTTATTGATGCTCATTACAGAGAAAAGTTGTTCACAAAGGTAGGTAGTCCCAAACATGCACAAAACCTTTGCAGCGAGGGCTGTCACTGTGGAGTAGCCTGGCAAGAGATGCTGATGTGTCCAAGCCCGTTGAGGCAAATTTGTCCTTCAAATCTGACTCACACTGCAAGCCAATTACTTCACGTTGGATGTCGACGGGCAGATCAGAAGCCTTGACCGTGAATGGCGAGTGAAACACTGCAGTATGGCTTTGATGCAAATGCTATTTTGCTAGAAATAAGGTAGCTAGCGTTTACTGCTGCATCACCGATATCTCGGCTACGGGTAACAACAGACTGCTGTTTCTTCAGACAATTCATTTATCTCCTCAATTGTCCTCTGTTGTATTTTTCGCCATGATGAGTCTCATAGTGGCGCCAAATATTATATTCTTTGAGCACTGAAACCTGCTGTGAACACACCAAGCAAACAGATTTCCCACTCACCTCTGTGAATAAATAGGAAACAGTCAATTTTTCTTGGAAAACTCTACACTCCGTGTCCACTTTTCTTCTTTTTTGACAATGAGGCTAAGTTGACAGAACCCGCAAGCTCCAGAAGTTTTTTTTACCAGCAGCTCCAGCATGAACAGTTTGCTTGCTTGGCAGTGTTGTGTGCGACCCCCAGTGGACACATTTGAAACAGCAGTTACTTTTATTGAAAAATTGCAGTTAATGTCTTCGCTGTAATTTTTTAACTTTGCAAAATTAACCGGCGGGCCGGATTGGACCCTCTGGCAGGCCGGTTCTGGCCCGCGGGCCGTATGTTTGACACCCCTGCTTTAAGGTAACCAACTACATTTTGCCACGATCTCAAACAGCCAATCATGGTACTGCTGTACTTTAAATCTGTTCTCCTCTCTGCTGCCGTCAGCTGTTATTCAGGCAATATTGCTGCAGTTTACCTTATTCTCCAGTTCCTCTTGGTAGTCAAGCCTATGTCTGATTCTTTAGCAAGAGGAGACAAACTGATCACCACCAAACAGCCTCTGGCTGTTCCAGCCAAGCGTACATGTATGCTTTCGGTCCTCAGTTGAACCACCTCATCAGCGTCTTCATCGCCGCCAGGCCTCTACGTTGCAGCTGCCTCAGGTTTTAACCAGCTTCACACCCATTCTGCCTCAAGCCGCTCACCTGCGGCGTCTCTGTTTAACTCAAGGTAAAGACATGCATCTTAGGATAAGACAAAAATATGACCAGCTTCAAAGGTTCTGGTTGTTTTTCGGCATCTAAGTGAAGTGAGCTGCTCCGGTATCCAGAGAGAAGGCATCCACTTTCATGGAACACCCTTGATGTGGCATGACGGCCATTCTGCAAATTTGCCATTAAAACAGGAAGTTGGCGTAACTATAAAGTACACACTTCAAATGGACCCAAATCTCACACGCATTATAAGGGATCAGTCCTGAGGACTTTTACAGCTCAAAATCAAGTCATAGTCATAGCGCACCTCCTGGCAACAGGAAGTCAGCCTCATGCGACAAACATCATCCTTTACATGAAAATTACATTGTGCGGTCTACACATGATAGAGAGTAACAGAATGTGTGTTTTCTATCACCACATAGTGCACACAGGAAGAGGTGCAAGATTCATAATATCTAATTTCCAGCATATAACACTCAATGCAAGGAATAATGTTCACTCGTGTGCACGGCAATGCACTGCAACGTCAACCGGTGTCCACAGTACCCTGAAGTGCGTGGATGTGCGAGCACCCGTTAATTGTGGCTCGCAGCTTTAATTAATGTCATGTTTTTAGCATCTAATGCGAAGGTGCTTGCTCCTTAATCATGCTTGCACAGATTAATATGTTTCATGCATATAACTGGTGGTGATGTTTTGGCTTCACTGCACTTGCGCTCACCATCCCCTTATGATTTCCCGGCTCACGTCCTCCTGGTCATATTAATTCATCAGATCATTGTCTTATATCAAAACCATATTTAGAGCATTACTATTGTAGCAAACAACCACTTGCTACGTAAAGATATAGCAGAGTAATAACTACCTGAGAAGAGAATAAAGTCACACTCTGTCTGTGTATGGTAACCCAAGCTTTACAAAGCAGGGCCATCCATTGTAATCTATTATGTGATAATTCAATTGTACGCTCATCGTCTGCTACACATCCTACATTCACCCCGATATTGGCGCTGTTCTCGCAAATCAACCTCTTTGAAGGCCTATTTCATTCGCTAATGTTGTCACATTTCACCAATTCCAGTCATGACTATATTGCTACTATTGCTATTTCTATCTATATCGTTTATTCATCCAATCTGGTCATAGCCGACCATAGCATTGACACATCTGATTTAGTTTATTCAGCTTTTCTGGCCATAGCTGAGCTAGCATTATCGAACCATCATACACAGAATAAGGAATATAGGCGTGCACCTATATGGGGAAGTGATGTTATAAGCCTGTTAATTTACATATTCACACTTAAATTGTGTTGATTTTAGCTGGATTTGAAAATAACTTATTTGTTTTATCTCGCTGTGATTCGTCAGTAGACGATGCTTTTATATGAGTTAATCTCTTATCTCGAACATAACCTGCTCCGGAGCAGGTCGACATGGCGATCTACCCCCGGTAGACCAACCAGGTGAGGAGTGAGGTCAGAAGGTGTAAGGCGAGAAAGGCTGTGGGTCCAGATGGCATCAGCTCAAGGCTCCTTAAATCCTGCGCCGACCAACTGTGCGGGATTGTGAAGCTATTGTTCAACCTGAGCCTAAAGCAACTGTGGAAAACATCTTGTGTGGTACCTGTGCCAAAGACCCCCCTCCCCCACCACGGGACTTCAACAGCTACAGGTCGGTGGCGCTGACATCACAGCTGATGAATACCCTGGATAGGCTTGTCCATGGCTATCTTTGGCACCTTGTGAGACCACGATGGACCCACTTCACAACCTGGTATCGGGGTGGATGACGCTGTCATCTACCTGATGCAGAGTTCCCTCTCTCACCTGGAGAAGGCTGGGGGTCGTATACTATGAGAATAATGTTCTTTGATTTCTCCAGTGCCTTCAACACCATTCAACCCAGGCTGCTGGGGGACAAGCTGGAGCGCTCAGTTGTGGACCATCACCTCACTAGCTGGATTCTGGACTACCTCACCAACCGTCCACAGTACGTGAGGACCCGGGAGTGTCACTCGGACACGTTTGTTTGCAGCACGGGGGCCCTCCAGGGAACGGTTCTGGTGCTGTTTCTCTTCACCCTCTACACTGCAGACTTCACCTACAACATAGCAAAGTGTCACCTGCAGAAGTTCTCTGATGACTCTGCTATTGTCGGCCTCATCTCTGATGGGGATGACAAGGAATACAGAGAGTTGACACAGGACTTTGCCCTCTGGTGCCAGAGGAACCACCTCCTGCTCAACACAGGGAAGACCAGGGAGCTTGTGGTGGACTTCAGGAGGGGCCATCATTCTCCCCCAACACCAGCGGACGTACTGGGAACGGACATTGAGATTATAAAATGTAGGTCCTTTCTCTCGGCAGTGGTCAGACTGTACAATCCCCACGGTCCCTGGTATACCACCACACCAAGAACAGACTATTCCACTGCTGTGCAATTATCACTGCCATGTGCAATATCCATTTTTTATAATCTGTGCAATTGTCACTGCCATGTGTTTTATCAACCACTTTGTACTTTAATTTTTTTTTTTTTTTGGTATATTACTTTTATTCTAGTGTATTCTATTTAACTAGTGTGTACTCGTCACTTTACTTCATATGTTCTTTTACTGTAAATTTCCCCATTGTGGAACTAATAAAGGATTTCTGATTTTGATTCTGATAAGATGTAAAGCACCGTTGTAGGACTGAAACCCATTAGGGTTAACCCTGAAGTTACTTCGCTAACCCCAAATCCTGCTTCATAGTACAGCTCAACATCCTGCAGCAGCAGACAGCTTTTTTCAGTAAAAAGCTCTGATAAACACACTAAATGCTATTTTTCTGAGGAATTGGTGGATACCAAAAACAGAGCCAAACGGAGGATAACCTACACCACCTACTGTGGACACAAACACAACTCCAAATGAATGCTAATGCTGCTCTGTGTGTGCTGGATGTGGACAAAAAATAGCTACATAGAGAGTTACATGTATGGCCCTGTGCCTTCTTCTGAGCTACGTCTTAGGGAGCTGATAGTATATCAGACGCCGCCAACAAAAGGCTTTACATGTTTTAAATGTGCAAGACTTTTTTCTATATTCCACATCGGTTACAATATTTCCTTCCTTTCTCACTAGAGCTTCTATTTCACTTAAACTGCATTTCCTGACTCCCACTTTCCCCCACTTCTTCAGTCAGATGGAATAAGGGCCACAGGGCTTTTTAACTGATGCTAAAACATCCAGCTTTAGCATTAACACTACCTGTGATGGGAGAAAATTAAACAAGCCTCACGATGTATATTACTATGGATATTTTGAATTCTCATGTTGTGATAGGAAAAAGAGGTTTAGCTATGACACCTACACCACACAGTACTGTCATCACAAGGTCTGTTATGCGATGCTTTAGTATGTGTGTGGGCGTTATCATTACCATTTTATCTAGTCAGTGATGGAGAATAAAACATCATCGTAGCTGACTGAGGCAGCAAACAGCATGCCCTCGTAGGAGATCGAGCATCAGTGTGTGTGCGTGTGTGTGTGCGTGTGTGTGTGTGTGTGTGTATGATGTAATGAGGGGTGAAGAGTGTGTGTGGGCAGTAGGGCCCATGGTTGGATAGATGGTTGGTCAGTTAGAAAGAAAATGCGCACTTACACAGACCTCTCAGCTCAGTTGCCATTTTTGACTCCCCCCCTTCAGTCCTCCATGTGCTTTTAGGTTTGCCCACAAGCCTAATTTCATAACATGTTGTTGCTTTCCTGCATTGCTGTGCTCTACACCTGATTTTCCCAGACATTATGTTTCAGATACAGTTCCCTCTGCTGCAGTGGTCGGTCAGCAGTAATAAATCAGGTGAAGCAGCTATTTGTTTAAATTTCCATTCCCACCACCCATCTCTGAACAGGAACACCATAAATGACTACATGAGACCAAACATGCAATTTTCAGCTATTCTGATTTTCTTCCATTTTACATGTGGTCTTCTAGTAAATAGAGACAAATGCAATTTGATTGTTTAGCTCCTAAAAAAAGAAAGCAAATCCTTAATAAATATCACCGTAGTTTTTAACAAAAAATAATCCTATATGCTAACAGCCCTCATCACTAGGAGCGGAGATCTCTTCAGGACCTCCTGAGTACCGAACAATGTATTTCAATTTCCACCTCAGCACTGTGGCAGGAACAATTTCACACTCTCCAACCTTGATGTAACTTGTAATGTCTTCACTAAAACCCAAACAAACCAAACAATCAAACAGCCAAATATAAAACAAATACAATGAACACAATAGTCATGACAAATTATATTACTGTATGTAAGCACGATTACAGTAATTGTAGATTCTTCGGAAAAGTAAATCTATGATCAGACACACTGGAGTATTTAACAATAAGGGTGGAGTGTTTCTAAAGTCCATCAGCAACAAACAAAGCCTCATTACTCATATTTGAGGCGCACACTTCATCCGAAAGCAGATTATGATTTTGCTGTAGTCAAATATGCAGCAAAATTGACAAGCAACCTTTTGTAAATTATGCTTGTTGACATGACATATACATCACTACATACTCTGTAAATACTGTGTATACTGTCTACTGTGTGTGCGTGCATGTGTGTATGTGTATGTGTTATTGTCACTCCACTTATATACCATTTGACCCTTGACACAAACTTGGGATGAGCCAATCAAAACCTGACAAGCCTTTGACACTAAGGAACACAATCTTCTGCACCGAGGAGAACTCTTTAATCTCTTTAATGGACCATTTTTCACTCTTGTGCCATCAACATGTGGCCTGTTTTACATTCATAGAGTAAGATTACAGGACATTAACGAACACATGACTAATAGTTACCCGTAAATCATGGCGAGAGATACTTTCACTATAACGCAGCATTGCAAGTAAATGCAGTGGTGCCAGGAACAATGATTTTATGGAGGTATGAAGACCTTTGTATTTTTCATTCAAATATATACATAGAAACATATAGCATATAACATATAGAACATCAAGTGTAAAATCCATGTGCAAATACATTGATTGAAAGACGCAGTGTTCCAGTCATCCAAACAATCTCTTGTCATACAGTCACATATTTGGCCACATTAAAAACTAAATGTAAATGCAATGATATGTGTTAATTGTAGTTGGAAGTATACCCTGAAACTTAAGATGCATTGAAACCTTGTTTAAACTGCATTTTATGCAATACATCAAACTTGCCACTTGGGGGCACTTACAGTTCAGCTTCAAGCTGCAGGGCTGACTAACTAGCAGCATTTAACAAGTATGCTTGAGGGAAATCTGCAGCTCTTGTCACCAACAAGTCATACAGTAATGCATTACTAAGAAGGGGGTAGGAAAGGAGATATAATTTTATTAATGCAGCAGACGTTTTTTCCTGAATGTATGTGTGAATGTGTAAATGTTGATCTCGTGTAAAAGTGCTTTGAGTGGTAGGAAGACTAGAAACGCACTATATAAATGCAAGTCCAGTCCATTTACTATCTCTTTCACCTGTTTATTCTTAGGGCAGGCATGTTCCACTCAGTTACTTCCTAAGGACATATGTGCATCTTCAGCTATAACAAAGATTCAAATAAATCCAATTGTAATTCTGAACAAAACATTTTAGCAAAGTCAAATCTGACTCAGGGATGGATGGGCCATCTGGAGAACTGAGGGTTGTCCTAGAGGGCCGGCCAACCTCCCTGTCACAGCAGCAACACTCAGACAAAACGGCAGAACATTGCCCTATATTGTTTAACCCCACATCAGACTGGTCGTCTCCCTCTTTTTTGTAAAAAATGTTTTGTATACTATGTAATATACATGTACATATGTGAGACCATATGCAGGTGGAGGCATTATACACAAGCATTTGTACTTGAAATCAATATTTGAATGGTGCCTAGCTTCTTTTTTTTATATACAGAATATCTATCGTTGGGATCCTCACAGTATGGAGTTTGAGCTATTGGTCATTTTGTTTTATTAATTTAATTATTAATCAGATTTCCTAATTCATTCATAGTATATTTTATCAGACTACATTAACTGTCTTTCATTTGACTCTTGAGTTTTGTTAATTCAAATGAAAAGTGCGCTTATAAATACAATTTATTATTATTATTATTATTATTATTATTATTATTATTATTATTATTATTATTATTATTATTATTATTATTATTATTATTATTATTATTATTTGTTTGGTACCCCTAGAGGTGACTCAATGTAAATTAAGTCATACTAATTAATAATAATTAGGGTTATCAAATTAGTGCGTTAATTTCGATTAATTAATCACCGATTAACGCAGATTAATCGCGCTTGGCCCAGTGAATGGAAAGTTTACATTAATAAACTCCCGGATGTAACTGTTGATGCTCCGAACCATCGGAACCATCGGAGAACTTCAAACTGAAATATCAACTCAACACAAAGCAATTAGCAGCTAGCTCGGAGCTAGCTAGCACCGCTGCTGATGCTAAAGTGAGCGACACGTCTCGTCATCTCACGCACTTTATGTCAAACTGTTGGGTCGTGTTGTCTAAGATAATTGTGTCAAACAAGATATTGGAGAAATAGTATTGAAATAAAAGACATGTTGACCTTTAAGTTTATAATGCCTACTCATTAATTCACTCATCTTGCAAATCCATTTTTAAATGCTTCTCACAGCAAATATTGATATATGCGATTAATTAAGATTAGATTTGTGATTAATTAATCACAAAGCATGTAATTAATTTGATGAAAAAATGGAATCGCTTGACAGCCATAATAATAATATAATATATTATTTTATTGCAACAGCCATTTTAATGTATTTTTGAGCTAATGCACCTATTTCATTGTAGTGCTAGTTATTATTAACCCCTATTTATGATTATAGTTATTAATTATCATAAATATTTATTAATAACCAGACCCAAACATAATGGTGACACTGGCGTGAGGCGTAGCAGTATCCCAATACTATTTATTGTTTTTAAAGCCGGTATTTGCCTCAGATAAAGATGAGGCTACACCAATATTATTAGTATTATACTATTTGTAGTGGTGCTGCGTAGGATTGCTTCCAAATTGTGTGATCCAAACATTTCTAATAACTCCAGAGCATTGAGCCAAAAATTCACATGTTTTTATCTAACTAAATATTTGGCTTTAATCCATATTTGTTGGCGTTCAGCCTTTCAAAAACAACATTTTCACAGCGGACAAAAAACTGTTTGATCTCCCGCTTGCCACATGTGCTCACAAGGCAAGGCAAGCATTGACAAGTTATATTTATTACAGAAAGTTGATTTAACTAATTTAATCCCTTTCTATACCGTGATGATGTACCCCGGTAAAAAGTTAACCTCTGAACCCTGAAACTCAGGGTTAAACCTAAAGTTACCTCGCTAACCCCAAATCCTGCTTCATAGTTTAGGCCTCCGACCCAAGGCCACCTGTTTACAGGTGTAAATAGATATAAATAAATAAATAAATAAATAAATAGATGTG
This sequence comes from Cottoperca gobio, assembly GCF_900634415.1. Classification (NCBI taxonomy): domain Eukaryota; kingdom Metazoa; phylum Chordata; class Actinopteri; order Perciformes; family Bovichtidae; genus Cottoperca; species Cottoperca gobio. Next base: position 716,959 of record NC_041368.1, on the reverse strand, counting down.
AATAGAGAACGTGATGTTAGTTTCAGAAGGCATCAACCACTGAGCCGTAAAGGTACTGCCATAGAAATAAATTGGTTTCCAAAATGACTATAAATCGCCCTTGAGTCAAGTTGACCAGATTCAATAAAAGAGATAGAAATAAAAAAGAAGGACAGTTCCGGTTTCATGTATTTTGACGATAACTGTAATAAACTATGGTACACTCCGACTAATACAACTGGGAGCTAACTAAAACTTTCTAAAATATGTCAGAAAATCATAGTTTAGAGTCACTTAAACAATAAATTGTAAACTATGGAACACACAATAAAGAAAAATGGTCAATGGTTCAATAAAGTGTATTTAGAATAGAATATATATTTAATGTCAACAACACATTTAATTATCTATACATATGAGACAGAGGAGACAGACAGACGTCTGGTCACCCTACATTAAGTGCCTCCTTAGAAACAAACCAACCGACTTTTATCACCATCCATTTGACAATGATTCAGAGCAATGTAAGTGTATTTGGACAGCGACATTTGTAATTTTTTCATTGCACACCCAATTTTCTGAACTATAGACCCATATCAAGAGAACATGTGTCACAGGCGAAATACTTGCAAACGGCACTGCATATTGAGATACAATTCTAAATAGCCTCAAGTCAGATATGACTGTTCTCACCATCGTGAACACAGATGCAGTGTAGTTTGGGTCCCAGCAAGAGGTAACTAAAACACAGGATGTTAGTATTCAATGTTTTTTTTAATGGTAAAGTGTAAGGCTAATTACAAATATCACAACTACAGCAGACAGTGACTATGTTCGTTGTCATGGTCTTAACTTTCATTGCTACGCGGATGATGCATCACTGTACATGTCCACTAAAACCATCGCAACTTTCTCCACCCTCACCAACTGCCATACTGAAATGAAAGCATGGATGATTTAACCACACATAACTTCTGCCTCACCGTCAACAACTTCACTTAACTTTGTCTCCTTCTCAACACATACGCAACTTTAGTGAATGTTGTGACTTCCATTTTACATCTCTTACGGAGAACAATGAACCTTCCCTAATCTCCATGCTCACATGGCCGCTAGGCTTAGAAACAAGCTTACATTAACTCATGGACTACTGGAAAGTTTAGTGACAACTGGCCAACAGGGCGCCGGCTCTTTTAAGGGCCAGTATCCCATGGTCAGGATGATCTCTGGCTTTTATCAAGGACTCATAAAGGATATAAGGAAGTGTGCAATGCAAAATTAAACATACACTCATTGATATGTGAGTTCTAGTTAACATTAATACAGAAAAAATGGTTGTTTTTTTAATCACCACGATTTTGATGCAGGAACGACTGAATCATCCGGCTGGTCCGATCAGTCAGATCTGTGGCAGATCCGCGCTGGGAGCTGTCCAGGCCCTTGGCTGAATTGGGAGCCCTCCCGATGAAGTAGTGAACCCGGTGCCAAGTCATAATGCCGCTAAGCACCATGTGTGGAAACCAGTTGCAATGGTTAATCTATCCACCAGGCGTAGTAGTCATTATTGAAACTGAAACAGTTTACTGCTGAAATGCTTCCAACTCAGAGCGGCAAATGATTCATTTGTGGTTGCAGTATTTGTTAAATTCGACCGTTTACCGTCAATAAAATTGGGTCTTTTTCATAAACGTAGGGTTATGATGAAATCAGTTGAAACGGACTGTGTGAAACATATTTTGTGCGTGTAAAGTAAACCCTTTTTACATACAAAACCATAAAAACATAATTTTATGTAAATATGTAGGAGAGAAAGAGTCAGAGCTGTGTATGCTTAATGGCATCCTCGCCACTTATACTTTGTAACATAAAACTACAACTTACAACTAAATTGTTATATAACATAAAGAATAACAACTCATTGATTGTGCAGTCGGGTTTCTATTTAGATTTCAGAGTGTCACTAGAAACTGAATTTGAATAATTTATTTCTGAATTTGTATTGAATAATCACATTGAAAAACTGAATCTGAAACTGTATTTGATCCACATGGGAAATGCAGCTCTATATACTTCCATATTCAGTTCTCACAATTCAAATTTAGTTCTTGCAATTCAATTTCAGATTACTGAGACACAAATCCGGTCATTTAGGAAGAACAATGTGAAGATTCACAGTCCGTTTGTATTTGCTAATGTGGTGCCTGTCTACTAGCAATATTCTTAACTTTTACACAGTTTCAAATACACAATACATTGTTAATGGGTCACAGTAAGTTCTTTTAAAAACACCACCAGCGTTGACTGTCCTATGATTGGCTTGTACTCAAAAATCTGGTGAATGACTGACAGCAATTGCAATGGTACTCAGTGACAAGAGTGTGTGGATAAAGAATTAAGTTGTTAAATTTGACTAATTTAGCGGATGGCTGGTTAGCTAGCTAGCGTGGTAATTCCACCATTATTTCATGCAACGGCAGAAAATGAGCTGAGCTCAACATGGTGCGACAAGAGTGTGTGATGAAATTATATAGACAATATTATTATTTGTAAGCACCCAAGCATGATATATTTTGATCATAAAAACACGGAACGCTTTTCTGTTAGTAGTAGTCACTAAAAATGGATTGTCTAATTGTTTTTTCGTTACCTCAATATTAAAAGTAATTTCTGCACTGATGTATGGTAACGTTAGGTTACACCATGCGTCATCTAACAATATTATTCGGCCGTTTTGTATTTTTTGTTTACTTTATGTAATGATTGAGAAAATGGCTTAAACTAACGTTACACTGTATGAATATTTTTCCATGCCCCACACTGATTCAAAAATACATTTGCCAGTGAATATCTTTACTGCATATTACTTCAGTGATGAACTAAATCCATGTCATTACTATTTTAAGTTAACTTCCTTCCCCCTCGGGTTTCTGTGAGGTATTATTGTTGTTGTCAAAAAGACAACTGGATCTCTTCCTGTTTTCCTCAGAGCTATTATTTTATTTGTTTCTAAACAAACTGCGCAACAGAGACAGTCATAACATATTTTCTGTCTAAGTCAATCGATCTCCTTGTTCATATAGCCTATCTTTAGCAACATAACGACCGCTAGCAGCTTGTTTACTGTCACCGATAGTGTCATTATTCTACAGCCATTACATTGTGCAATTAACATTTACTTCATAATGAGTTACAACAAATCTTTTATCTTTGACACTAAAAATGCAGTTTTTCCAGTTCAGGGAAAGGTTGCTATGACTTTGATGAAATTAATGTGACAAGTTTTTGATATTTATTTAAATGATGTGTTATATTAATTGAGTAGTAGAAAAATAATCTTTAGAATGATCAATACATTTGTAAATAAATAAAAATTAGTCGTTAGATTAATCGACTGCCTGTCGTGGTGCCTAAGGCTTAATTATTTAACATACAACTGATTATTTCTGAAAGCTCGAGTACAATTACTCTACCACATCTTTTCTACCAATTAATTTGTTTATGATGTATGTTTTTGGTGCACCTTGAGGCTCATCAATTATCACCATCCAGGGCCAAACACTAGATCTGGGCCTTTTCCATAGCTGGCCTGCTCCTCTGGGACCTTCTTCACAATCACATCTGTGAATGCAACAATCTATGTATGTTCAGGACTGATGATTTACATATTTTAGGTTCTTTCTTTTATTTAATTTACTATGAAAAGTCTTTAAGTATCTTGATAAGTGCTCTCTAAAAAATGTTATCATTGTTGTATCATTGTTATTATTATTATTATTATTATTATTATTATTATTATTATTATTATTATTATTATCCTTTAAGCATAGTGAATATAGAAGATTAATATGGCATTCATATCTTCCTTGATGTTAACGTAAATAATCATTTATCATAAACCTTTCCAGAGAAAGCTATATATCTCAGTCATTTGAGAAGAGATTTGAATTTGCATTTATATCTGATATATTCCATATTTATATCAGAATGTAATGTTCACCATAGTAAAAGGTGACGGGGTATCAAAATTAATAATGGGCATGTTTTAGACCGACATGTTAAAAAGTCTTACATATTGATAGTATTGTATCCATTGATTGTTATTGCTATTTTAAAGATATTTAAAATTACCCCTAGTTTCCAAGTAACTAAACTCACCATCCTTACAGTGAGACACCCTGTTTTAACAGCTAAAAAACTTTAGTATGTACTGCAAACTGGGGGACACTACACAGTCAATTATAAAGTGAAAAGAATGTATTAATTTGTTTATTCTCCCTCTCTACTACTCTATGCAACTCGAAGAACCATAGTTTAAACCTCAACTGGCAGTTTAAAGTGGAGGTACTGAACACATTAAATTATAAGCATTATTATTGTATTTATGTCACAATCCAGAGAGCAGTGAAAATAAGATGAGTGGAAACCTACTGTATATAAAACAATGCTTGTTGATGTGACAGATTACCAGCCAGCTTCTTCATCAACAAGGCACCTGCTGGATAGACAGCTACATTTCTAATTACATTGCATATAGGAAATGGAACGGGCTGTAAAGTCAGAGGAGCGGTGGACTATTTCATTATTGTTGCATATGTAGCTGTTCTCTCAGAGTGTTTAAACTAACAATGAAGGATCTTGTGGCAGTCATTAAAGAGTTATATTTGTTGAGTGGAGATTAAAATAGCTTTGCCCTATGAGACTGCCCTGCTGCCTCTTGCTCTTTTTACGTGACTATATTTTGTACTTTGGTTTGTCTGCATCTTCTGTTTATCTTGATGCTGCTTTCTTGGCCAGGTTGCCCTTGAAGAGTCATGTTAGTGGGATTCATATACAGTTAGGTAAAGATTGAATAAGTAAAACATGTGTGCTAGTATCTTACAAAATACACCAAGTCATGGCCAATGACTTATTGTCCTATTAATTAGCTAAAGTGCTTGAAAGAAATGTACAATAAAAGCCTAAACATTCTTAACATACGTAATTAAGACCTTGTAACTAAGTGGTGTCAATCAGTTTCCAAGCTTTGGACATGTGCAAGCTCTCTAACCTGTGATGCGTCCTCAGTGCCACAGTGTCTCTTCTTCAGCTTCTCTGTCAGTGTCTGTTTCCATTTGCAGACAGTAACTAGTGAGGGCCATTTCACTGGGCTCAAATTGAGATTGAGCCCCATACTCAGGCTCCCCAGGTCTGGGGCCCAGCCTCGCAGTGTGTCCATGGACAGTCTTTTCTTGAGGGTCCCCAGGCCCTCGGAGCGTGGGGGGGACAGAAGGTTTGGAACACTTCCTCCATGGACAGTGTAGCCCAAGGAGGAGTTGCTCATCATGCTGTCCCACCTTCGCTTCCCCATAAAGCTCATCTTGAACCTGGTTTTGTACATCCAAATGTACCCTGAATGACAGAGGTCACCAAGCAGGTCAGACAGCTTTCTTCAAACAACCAGGCATTCTGTTTTAGTAAAGATATCCCAATGAAGTAAAAAGGTTCAGTAATTTCCCACAACATCTTCAAAAGTAAAATAATCCATGGATCAGCTGTACCTCTAGATTGCAATTTATACTGTTTTCCAAATCTACTTCTCATCCATGAGAAGGAGTACATGTGGATTAGAGGCTCTGCACCGGACACATCTGCACTCTTTACAGCTGTGTTATAGTGTGACACAGTGCATTCCTCACATAGGAGGGCTTTAGAACAATGGATGTAGTGGAACTGTCGAGGACAGATCGCTCTAGGGGAGAGTAAGCAAGGGGAAACACTTGCGACACATACTCAATATATCTGATTGGGTGAGAGCTGCAATGGCTGGCCCACAGACATGGATCCGATTGGATTAGACAGGGAAGAGTGCTGGGTGCTGGAGCCCACTGATATAAATCACATGGGGGCATAATTAATGCCTGAGGGAAGTCAGCTCTGTCAGGAAGCCAAAACTAGATTAGAGACAGATCAATCAAGCACGTCAGGCAAAGAGGTGGAGCAACAGTGGCCCATGTCACAAACAAACATATACCCTTTAAAGCACGAACACACCATAATGAGCAAAAAACAGATGGAAACAACAACAACATAGTCACTGCAGTGAGAGGTAAATCAAATACGATGCTGAACACTGGCTTGGGGCTAATTGAAAATTCTCAGAATATAGCAGCTTTAACCTTTTGTCTCACTCTTTTGTGATTGAAGTAATCAGAGAGTAGAGCATCAGCCTGAAAAGAAAGAGATGAGCGGCTTCATCTACCTGTCTGTCTCCTCCTATTCTTCTTCTCTCACTTTGTGTTCTCCGTCTCTTTCATTTGCTCATTTGCTCATTTACCAATGACCTCTCTCTCTCAGTCCACGACCATATCCCTCCCACACACTTGCCTCTCATGTGTCTTCCTCATTTTCTCCCTGCATGTGTTCATGTGTATCAGGCTGCAGGAGAATGTGTGGATGTTAGAACAACTCAGACCTAAGGCCCGGCCTGCCTGGAAACAGCAACACTCTGTAGGATTAGACTCGCCTGGCATGACATTGATAACAACTTGCAGGTACAAATCAAACTAGGTAGATTGTAAACAGAATATGAAAGATGTACTCTGCTCGCGGCAGACATGTTGAAAGGCTTAAAAATATAAGACAGAAACAGTGTGTGATTGGGTTTTCTGTTTGACTCTATGACACTCAGTTCACCAGATGCTTGATATCGGCACTCTCAAAAACCCACTCGGCAAGGAGCTGGTTCCCACGTAGCAACTGGTTGCTTTGCCACCGGGACATCATGAGAGTAACAACCACAGGAGGGAGAGAGAGAGAGAGAGAGAGAGAGAGAGAGAGAGAGAGAGAGAGAGAGAGATATTTTCATTTGTACAATTACTTTAAAATGAAGTGCTTAAAAAAATATTAGAAAATCTATATATTTAACCCTTGATCATCACAAATTCCTACTTTTTGTATAAAAAAATCATTTTTGCATCACTACCCTTCTATGGCACTACATGGGTAAAAAATGACCCGCATCGACCCACATTGCCACCCCGCTACACCCCCTGGAAATCAACTCATTCAATCATTCAATATTCCAATCATTCATCAAATATCCCGTTCCCGATCACCCCAAATCATATCCCCCCCCCCCCTTAATCCACAAACCAAAATAGTTCCTGCACCACCACATCAGGTCCACACACACGGCCCAAAAACGACCCGTGTACACTAAGTGTGACACAAATTAAAATAAAAGACACACCACAAAAGCAACACCGTCAAAAACTATCATCGCAGCAGAGATCCGAAACAAACAATACATCCAACATCTGAAATCTCCACTCCCCCCTCTGCCACACCCACACACAACACGCATCATCTTGATGCATGCCATGTGCAAGCAAGCAACGACCCCAAACATCAAATTCACCGCCCGGTCCAAATCACCGCTAAAATAACCATCCCAAACAATATTGTTACCATAGCATATCCTCTTCCCACCCCTATCACACCTGGCACACACAGGCCACCACCCACCCATGCGGGCAAACCTGATGTAGCAACACAAAAACCATTCCAGCTCACAAATCAAGAAAGGGAAAAATTAAAACGGCAACCACAATCAAGACCTTCAACTGGAACACCAAATTACTAAACAAATCAGCAGGTCAGCACAGTCTTCACACCTTCCGTCGCAGAATGAAAACTCACCTGTGTCGACTGAACCTCGGCGATTGAAGAGAAAAAAAAACAAAAATAAAAAAACTGTTCTTTTTATGTTGCACTTATATTGGTTTGGCTTATGTGTTGCTAATAGTTGAATTTGTATCCTATTGTTTCTATATGTTGCACTTATTTTAAGCTATTTTTCTGCACTTATCAACAGGATTGTACCTGTTCGGAGCTGTATCCTCATGATTATTTTCACTTTTTCTAAGTTGCTTTGGACAAAAGCGTCAGCTAAATGAACTGTAATTTAAAAATCGATCTCCACGATTGCGATGGGGGGGCTGTCCGAGGTCTGCGAGCCATATGGCGTCATCGAAAGAGCCATATATGGCTCACGAGCCATATGTTCCCGACCCCTGCCATAGGCCAACAGGGGTCACCCTCGATCCATGCCGCGCCCCAGAAGGGGTTTGCATAGCTTGTGTATTAAAGGGTTAAAATTAAATAATGAAAACAATATCCAATAAAAACTTGTGCAAAGTGTAATTCATCATCACTGACGGAACAGATAATATTTTTAAAACATCAACGTTGTTTAAAAGTGTCTATATCTCCTATATCAGGGGTGGTCAACCAGTCAGAGGTTAGGAGCCAAAAATGTTACTATGTTACTGCAAAGAGCCACATCATACACAAAGTCACAGATGCGCACCCCCCCAACCCCTTCTCTCTTTTGTTCTCAGCCTTTCTCTGTGCTCCCTCACTCTCTTTCTCCCCTCTCTCTCACATAGACAAAATTTAAATCTAAAACTTTATACACACACACACACACACACACACACACACACACACACACACACACACACACACACACACACACACACACACACACACTCAAAGACCCTCCCTCCCAAAGACACACACACACTCACACAGACAGAAACACATAGCTCTGCTCAGACAGATTTATTGTAAATGTCACACACCATAATATTGAATATATATATAATAATATTGAATTACACCTCCCCTACCAGTATTCAGAGGCCAGTTATTATCAACAATGAACATTCTGTGCACTCTCACACACACAAACGCTCAGTAAAAAAAAAGTGAAAAAGTGTTTCATCTTCCTATGCATGTTGCTTCTTTAAATTAGTGGGACTTCTGACATTCCTTGCCTCGAACAATCCTTCTCAAATCTGGCTTGTATTCCGTTGTGGTCACTCGAAGCAATTCTTTCACACGTGTGTCAGTCAGAACAGATCGATACTTTGATTTCACGTGTTTCAGGGTAGAAAACACCGACTCACAGACGTATGTTGACCCAAACATTGATAGTAGCTTGAGCGCAGCCCGTTTGACATTGGGATATTTTTTCCATTGGCACAGTTTTCCAGAACTCAAGGTCCCTTCCCTCAGAACAGGTTTCAGTCGGTCTTCCTCAGAAAGTTCAAACATCTCCAACTGGGCCACCGCCTCGTCCATGACTAGCGCATACCTGTCAACCCTCCCGTTTTTCCCGGGATTATCCCGTATTTTTTACCTTTCAGAAAAAAAATAGGCCTAATTAAAAAAAGTGTAAAGTGGCCTCCGGTAGAGCAGGTGGCAGTATTATGTTTCACTTTAGCTGAAAAACGTTATCCGCGAGTAAACACACAGAAGAAGAAAACAGGAACAATAACACAGAAGAAGAAGAAACATATGGATGAGAGTCACAGTGAACGGGAGATAGATGGAGACGCAGCTGTACATGCCAAACAAGTTAAAACTTTATGCAAGTACCTGACAAATGGGAGGAGACCTTCCCTTATTTATTAAAAGAGTTGCTGCAACGCTTCGTAATTTAAAACTTTGTATTTAAACGTCTAAGATTGAAAGAAAATGCCAATCGTGTGCGCAGTGTATAATTGTGGTCATAACGCTACTCGTGACCCAGAGAAATGGTTCTTTAGATTTCCTAAAATCATCGAAAACAACGATCCACAAAAGAGGGATGAATTGCTGTCTATCGAACGCCGTAAACTGTGGTTTAGCAACATAAATCATGAGGATTTAACAGAAGAAAAAGCACAATTCACCCGTGTGTGTGTGGCGCCCACTTTATATCTGGTAAGAGCTCATGCTAAAGCTATGTTTTCAATGTTTACGTTAAACATTTGTGCTTATGATATACCCAAACACTGTAAGACCTTACTTCTCCATATCGCTGACTGGTAAATAAGGCACTTTCTTTACATGTGATGGCAGCCATTTGCTCTTTTCTTCTGTGCATGTTTTTGTTTGGCTTATTCTTGAGACTACTTCACATGCTAAAAGCAAAGCAGCAATGTGAGAACATGCTTCGCTTAATCCAGCCATACAATCACAGTGTGCGAGGATAACATCGCTGCCCTTCTCACTCACAAACCACGGCTTGAGCGGTGTATCTCGAGCTCTTTGAGAGTGATTTACACGGGCATGGAGGAGCACCCTGTTATCTTTCAGTGGTTTGGTAAGAAGACTACCAACCCAGCCAGAAACAAAGAAATTATAAGCATCTAAGCTCTTGTATGCCTTCATTTGTGCGTTGGTTGCCCACAACGTTTGTAGCACAAGGTAGTTCACAATATCCGGATATTCAATCGTCGGTAATGAATCTAAATCCTCAATATAATCCGACGGCTTTAGCGTGTACGGATCACGGCCGCAAATTTGGACTTTTTCCTTTTCCTTGCCTTTGCAGAGGACTCCAGAGAGTCAGAATACTTTGAAGAAGTCGGAGTTGTATTGCTGTTGTTGTTCGCTTTAGACGCCATTGTTGATTTGTATATCATCCAACATGGCGTTGCACGCATACGTCACACAGTTTTGTCACGTGTTTTCACCAGCAAGAAAAATCGTCCAAGCACAAGCACGCCAAGAGGCACAAAACATACACTGTCAATGACTTCATGTGTGACAAGAACTGTGTTGGAGGCAGACCAAGGGACCAAAGCTGAGGGAAAGATGTCGATGCTTTGCGTTAAAAATAATGTAGCCTTCAGCTTCTGTGATGATTTCAGTCGCAGTGTAGCGGTGATTTTTCCCGACTCTGCCATCGCAAGGAAGTCCTCGTCGGTGAAAACAAAAGCCACACAACTCAATCATCAAATAAATTGATAATAAATAAATAAAATACATAAATCTTATAAACATGTCTATACAAGTAATACATACTTTAAATAAACATGTATTTCCTGAATGTATATACCCGTCCCTTATGTGTTTACGTTTACATTGGTGGCTGAGAGCTGTTAGAGAGCCGGGCGGAGTCCGGCAAAACATTTCCCTTATTTTGAAATTCCAATGTTGACAGGTATGGACTAGCGGGGCTTTCACACAGTCCTTCTCAGCATTAAAAGGGTCAATGAGGAACGTAATCTGTGACCTTTTCAGCTGTAGATCAAGGAACCGGGTCGCAAAGTTTTCGTGCAGGTTTTCAACCAATGTTGCATTTCGGCTTGTCCGCTTGCTTTTAGCAGAGGGAAAATGCGCTAATTCTCCCTTTTGAAGAAGTGTCTTAAACTGTTTCAGTTTGTTAACAAACGCAAATACACTTTGCACTAGGTCAGGCAGCATTTTTATATGAATATGAACTCTCCCACTGGTCTTCATATTTTCGCTTAGCTGTGCAGTTTTTTCCTACCATTTTAGGATTGAACTCAGATAGTGTTTACTCTATGATAGGTTTTTCCCCCCTCGAAGGTGATTGGTTCACTGCATCGCAGGCATTTTTGTGACCACATCAAAATTAGACGCACTGTCATGCTCTCATACTGACACCACACATACATACACACACCCACAAATAAAATTCGATATGAACTGAAGAGCCGCATGAAACTTGGCAAAGAGCCGCATGTGGCTCGAGAGCCGCGGGTTGGCCACCCCTGTCCTATATGTTTATAAAAACCTGAACTTGAGCAAGAGTCTTGCTCTAATGTTGCACAGCCACACTGCTTTCACCTCCTGCCCTTCTCTGTTTTCCACTCTGTTCTTTCTGCTTATGTAAATCGCCATTTTGGCTTCTCCTGAGAGGAAGTTTAGGAGCTGCTACTTTTCTTTCTTATCTTTTTTGTAGGCAGCTCCCATGATAAAAACACTCTCAGTAAAACCTACATTAAAAAGACTGAAAACCAATGTTAAAATAGAGAAGAAACTTGTGAGTCTCTTACACTCAGCAAAAACATGGAAGACAGTCTCACGTAGATTACAAAACGGACAATTATTAAACACAGCACCATTAATAACAGAGATAAAAGCGTTGGAAACTATAGCACCGTGTAAAATTATCCACTGAAGGCCGGCAGTCCGCTTTTTGAGGGGAAGTTTGTATAAAATCCTCCACTGTGGGCCTGGTCCACTTCCTCCACCCAGTCTGTTGCTCCACACAGTGGAGGTCTGCTGCACAGGCCTTTTCTGCTTTTTACACAGTTCGCATAGAAAGTTGTTTTGTCTGCTCTGGTCAGTTCTCCCAGCCCTGGGCTCAGGTAGATTTCTGGAAACAGGTTCGCTGGCTCTGGATCAGTCTTTTCCTGGCTGTATTTAGTGAGGTGGCTCCTCTCCTCTCCAGTGAGCTCCGTCTCCAGACCTGCAGGATCCTTTGAGCCACCCGGATAGAAGTCAGACCCAGCAGAGAGCCCAGGGCCCGGGAATCGCTCAGTGCCGGCCCCACCGCATCCACCAGCTGTTGTAAGCACAGGCTCCTGGACCTGCACAGCACCACCATCAGGCTGGGTGTGTCGCTGCTGCTGATGTCCAGTCTGGCGCTGTGAATTAGAGGCTCCTTCAACAACCAGTGCAGAGAGTCAGACTTTGGGCACCTTTTATGGTTAAAAAGGGCCCAAGACTTAAAAACACCCTGATAAAACGGAGGCAGCTCACTTACCTTTAAACATTTAGAATCAGTTAAAAACAGAGCAGTATCCAGCCCCAGGTTACTCACGCATCTGAGAATACAGCTGGCCACGTCTCTCCACACCAAATCAGCCGGACCGGTAAGATATTTCTGTAAAAAGTCTAAAAGTGGCTGTTTGGCTGGCCAGGTGGACTAGGCCATGTCCCCCCTCCTCTCTGGATAAATACAACACCCTTGTGGCACCCAGTGTAGACTATCCCAAAATAAATCTACCATTTGTTTCTGTATTTTAGCTAAAAGGCCTGAGGGAGGGTCTACACAGGTCAGACGGTGCCACATTTGGGATGCCACCAGGTTGTTTAAAACCAAAACCCTACCTTTAACCTCTTAAGAGGTGGGGGAATTTACTGAATATACTGAATTTGAAGAAAATACACTCCGCCTGAAGTTTGTTGTTAAAAAAGATGCATGAAGATGGGTATAGCTGGTAGGTATGAGCTGGAAAACACAATATTAACAAAGCACCAAGTGTTACCAAGTTCATGTTAAAATTTCAGATAAAAGGGACACAAACTTAACTTTTTAGACAGGTTTTTGTAAGAGTAACACCAGGGGTTTGCATTTTGAGATATTATAATATGTATTGATAAAAAGACCATAAATAACTATTGGCCTTTACTATGAATAACTATTATATACCCAATATTCCCTGTCAGTAGTAATGACACAAAGTAAGTGAAGTATAAAAAAACAATTGTAATATTTTTGTGTAAAAAATAATAACATTTGTAAAAATAAAATCATGGTTGTCACATGTCTAAAGCTTCAGCAGTTCATTGGCTACATGAAACGTGAGTCAACAGGAGACTGGGCTGCTGCTGGCTCCATCTGTAAACAAAAGAAGAGGGCTGGCACTTCCTTATCAAGCTGACACTCATTGGCTAGTGAAGGTTGTCGATAAGGCATGGAAGCTCCGATTGGCTCAAATGAAGTTTCAATCGAAAGGTCAGAGTTCGGCATCCCGTTAGCAAGCATCATAAATAGAGCTAATAGCTACATACATATTGTTTTTACCGTGTATCATCGCAAAAATAAACACATCAATCAGCTGGTTTCAAAGATTGCAACAGCTGTTCATGGGCTTTTATCAATGTGATGATGTTCAAGATGATATAGTTTTACTGGAAACGATCTATTGGACCACTGCAATGATGCAGGAAGTATTTTCTTTGGATTATTACTGATTACAGGATTATGATGAGACTTCATAGGTGAGTTTGCTCATAGTTATGGGTTTGATTGTGAGTTTGCTTGCTTGTGTGAGATGCCTACTGTACTTGCTGTTGTGATTTTGATCTCAAAACCGTTATGCTCACTAAATAGAAGAGATTCTAAGCTTTCTAACGACATGTGGCATTGCATAACAACTCCATCATGGCAGACTGTAAACATCACAGGGCAAGATACAACCTCTCTGAAAATGCAAAACTATCACATGACAGGTGGACCGTTAAGTGGTTAAAAGACATCTGAGGGAGCAGCCATTTCCATTTGGAAATCCTTCCCTCAATCTTCTCAGTGATGTTCTCCCAGTTCTTCTGGACTACAGTATATTCTCTTATCCTAAAAACACACCTAGATATTTTATTCCATCTCTTCTCCAGGTGAGTCTTTGGGGAAGAACTGGGAGACCGCCATGGCACTCCCCGACAACGAGGGCATCACTTTTCTTCCAATTCACCCTCGCCGCCGATGCAGTGCTAAAATCTTTTACAATATTGGTTAAAATATCTGCTTGCTTCAGGCTTCCAATGACATCAATGACATCATCTGCATACGCTGATAAAACAATGCTGCTACTGAAAACAGGTGAAAGCAGACCATGTAGGTTGGAATGTATTTTTCTGAAGAGAGGTTTAAGGGAGAGCGCATAGAGCATTCCCGACAGAGACTACCATTGAACTTCAGCACACTCTCAACTTTATTGTACAACACCTTGATCTTGGCTATGAATCCAGGGCTGAACCCAAACTTCTCCATCACTTTCCAGAGGAAGTTGTGTTCAACCCGGTCAAAAGCCTTTTCCTGATCTAGATAAATAATTATAATCATAATAATTATAAATTGTATTTGTAAAGCGCCTTTCCAAGCTAAAAGCAATCAGACCCGTATTAATGCCCAATGAGCTGGCGACCTCCAAAACATCCCGAATTAGGTAGACATTCTCTACCATGGACCTGCCGGGCACACGGTAGGTCTGGTCCCGGTAGATGACCTGCTCCATAGCCCTCCCCAGCTTGGTGGACAGGGCCTTAGACAGAAGCTTGTAATCCACACAGGTGGACCGATTCCTACCGATTCTTACCGATGTCCTGCAGGTTTCCCTTCTTAGGAAGAAGTGTTATTACTCCTCTGTGGCAGGACATTGGCATGGAACCACAGGCCAGACTTTCATTAAAAACCTTTAAAAGATTGTTTGCTAAAATATCCCAGAAGGTTTTAAAAAACTTGACTGTGAGGCCGTCGATACCGGGAGCTCGCCGTCCTTGCATGGCCTGTAAAGGGACCTGCAGCTCCCGCATAGTCAACGGCCCCTTGAGCTATGAGTTGGTCTTCTCGGAGACCTGAGGTAGTCCACCACAGAACCCTCCGAGGAGTGTTTCATCTCCCTCATACTCACTGGAGTAGAGGGAAGAATAAAAACTCACAGCTCGCCTTCTGATCTGGCTTAGTTCCATTATTTCCTGCCCTGTGTCTGAGAGAAGTGAGTGGATTACCCTCTTCTGTCCGTTCTTTTTCTCCAGACCAGAGAAGAAGCTAGAGGGAGCATCCATCTCGGTGGGGTTTTGAAACCGGGACCGGACCAGTGCACCCTGTACTTTAACGTCTTAACTTTTAGGATTTCCATATATCCTCGATCTCCTGTGGACTCACTGATCACCCTCCAGGTCTTTCATAGATCTGTATATCCCAAGATACTTAAAGTGCTGGACAACTGGGACATTGGGTGGAAATTGAAGCATTTTAGCTGTCTCATTTAGGGGCAAGAGGGTAGATTTAGACCAATTAATAGCAAAGCCAGAGAGACAACCAAACTCCTCACAAACAATTCAGGCATAGATTGAGTAGGATTTTCATTGAAAACCTGAATATCATCTGCGTATAGCGCCACCTGGTGGTGAGTGTCACAAACAGATTGGATGTACATCAGGGGATTGCCGTATCATTTGGGCTAGAGGCTCAAGGGAGAGTGCAAAAAGTACTGGACATCCCTGGCGGGAAGATCTATATACAGGGAATAGTGCAGAGGATGATTGCCCAGTGAGTACCAGAGCTGAGGGATTAGAGTACAGCACCTTGACCATATGTATAAAGCCATTACCAAAACCCATTTTCTCCAGCACAGACCACAGAAAGGACCATTCTAGTCTGTCAAAGGCTTTCATTCCATCAAGAGACAGCACTGTTGTCGGGTCTTTTTTGTCTACTGAAGCATCTATTATATGGAGAAGATGTATAACATTATCAGCAGCTAGCCTTGACTTTATAAACCCTGTCTGATCACAGTTAATCAATGTTGGCATATAATCCTGAAGGCGGTTGGCAAGCACCGTTGCAATTTTTTTTAGATCTGAATTTAATAAACTTAGTGGCCTATAACTAGCACAATCTGTCGGTCCTTATCCTTCATTAAGAGTAAGGAAATCAGGGCTATGTTCACATCCCTCGAAAAACTGCCCTTATCTATCGAATACATTATCATGTCCAAAAGTAGTGGACCCAGTTTATCCCAAAATGCTACATAAAACTCGGGAGGTATTCCATCTAAACCTGGTGATTTGTTTCATTGCATGTTGCGTACTGTATCTTTTAATTCCTCTAAGGAAATTGGTTCATCAAGATGGGTGGAATCAGTGATTGTAAGCTGTGGTAAGTCTAGCTGACCAAGAAAGGCATCACATCTATTCTTGTCCAACTGAACCTCTGACTTATATAAATTGGAATAAAAGGTGCGAAAAGTCTCATTTATTTGCTTTGGCTCAGTTGTGACATTACCATTCAAAGATTTAATGGAGCGAATATCGGCAAAGTGCTCACTAGACCTGAATTTTGAAGCCAAGAGGTGACTGGGCCTAGACCCGTGGAAGTAATAACGCTGCCTAACCCTATGTATTAGAAATTCTGATCTTTGCTTCAAAATATCATTTATTTCCTTTTTGAGAAGTTCACGTTTAGATGCTGTTTGTTTAGAGTAATTATTTTGCAAAATGGAGTCTAGACCAGCAAACTCTGCTTCCAGAGCCCGTAATCTGGCGGATCTAGCCTTACATACATTTGAAGAGAACAATATTGTGTTGCTCCTTATAAAGCCTTTGACTGCATCCCATAGTATTCTAGGGTCCTCAACTGAACCTATATTTATGTCAAGAAATTCTTCCAATTGCGTCAGGAATTGTTCTTTATATTTTTCATTTCCTAATAAAGTGGAGTTGAGGCGCCATCAAGTAGCGCGCTTGGATAAGTTGTCCAGAGTGGCACAGCAGAATACTCCTTTGTGGTCTGAGAGCACGATAGGAAGCAACACTACACTATCAATTTTCTGGAAAAGTTGTGGCGAGGTAAAAAGATAATCTATCCTAGAAAAAGATTTATGTTTGGCTGAATTTTTTTTATAATCTTTTACCCGTGGGTTAAAAGCTCGCCATATATCCACTAGTCCAAAACTCCCAGCCCAAGGTTGCAGCGCGGCAGTAGCCGACTCCTGATCTCTAGAGGCTGTGAGAGTTGACCGTTCATTTGAACTCCATAGTGCGTTCATGTCCGCTCCCACCATGATAGCATACTCGGTTAATTCTAGCATTTCTTGTGTTAACATAAAAATCTGTATCAAATGTATTTGGGGCATAAACAGAGACAAGAGCCACCTTTCTCCCACAAATTTCCACCCTGGTTATCGTTATCCTCCCTGCAGTGTCTGCCCATATGTCCAGCACCTTAACGCTCAAGTTACGTCTAGATACAATGGCTACTCCTTTGGTTTTGGAGTTAGCTGAAGAGGATGCAATAGTGTGATAGAATTTATTGGCAATACGCCCGGAATCTTTACTCAGCAGATGCGTCTCTTGTAGGAAAACCTGATTAATTTTACGGCGATGTAACATAGTCAAAACACTAGTTAGCTTGTGAGGCGCATTCAACCCTATCGCAGTTCCACACAAGAACAGATAAATCACCCATCGGGCTGCACTGCTCTGGAAGCTGTCAACAATAAACTGAGTGGAATGTCAGATGGCAAACAACCATATTCACTGAACTTGTAAACGAGACCAAAATAAAATGAAGCCTCTCCCCAAATAAACAATCCGAGACCATGTGAGCGTTTCCCATAACGTGACAAAGACACGACAAGTTCCCATGAATTCCCCCGGTAACAAAACAAGATAAGGAAGAATAATTAACAAAAACGAAACTTAAAATAACTAAACAGTAAATTAAACGGATATTCCTATATTGATCCGCCATGATATAGATCAAAACAAATAGAAAACAAACCGGCTGTGTTAGTTTAAAGTCCAGAGTATATTACGTGGTATGGGATCCACAAATCAGGCAGTAGGCTCCCAAGTTAGACTGATGAACAAAAATCCGTCTCCAGACGAGTCTAGCGTCAGACAAAAATAAATACAAATAGCCTGCAGAAATAATCCAATAATGCATTTAGTCCAAAACAGTGAGGCCATGTAGTTTAACACGATCCAAAGAGCCGCTATTCACCGTCAGAAGAGCGCACAGGTTCCCCCTCCGCAGCCTGCACTGCCGGGAGGGAGATGATGAAGTCTTCGGCATGTCCTGGGGACTGAAACGTCTTAACTTGACCAGCATCTTTGACTTTCAGTGCCGCGGGGTAAAGGAGGAAGAATTCAACACCTTTGGCCCGGGCTGCATCCATGGCTCGGGAGAAAGCCTGGCGGCGCTTAACAGTGTAGCTGCTGTAGTCAGGGGAGAAGCGAATCCTCCGTCCATCAATGGTGAGCGGAGCTTTCTTCGCGGCACGGAGGAAGTCATGGCGGGAGGTGTAATGGAGAACGTTGAAAATCAAAGTGCAGTTGGCGCCATCCTGCTTCTTCCTGTTGTCGCTGTAGATACGATGAGCTAGCATTAACTCGCTCTGTAGATTATCTAAGGAGGGGGACCACTTCGGAAGAGAGTGTGTCAGAAATTGGATGGCGTTAGACCCTTCCAGACCTTCTGCCAGCCCAGTTATCCAGACGTTGCAACTTCTGCTACGGTCCTCCATGTCCGCTAGCTTAAGTTGCATCAAGTTCAGCGTAGCCTCGTGGGTGGCTAGCATCTCCGAATTGTTCCCCACATCACCCCGTATCTTGCACATCTCCGCCAGAATAGAATTCAAAATCCTTCTCCTGACTTACAAATAAATTAATGGTCAGGCTCCAGCATATCTTAAAGATCTCATAGTACCTTATAAACCAACTAGAGCATTACGCTCCCAGACTGCAGGGTTACTTGTGGTTCCTAGAGTCTCTAAGAGTACAATGGGAGCCGGGAGGCAGACACACTCTCCACATTTAAGAGTAGGCTAAAGACTTTCCTTTTTGATAAAGCTTATAGTTAGGGCTGGCTCAGGTTTGCCCTGGATCAACCCCTAGTTATGCTGCTATAGGCTTAGACTGCCGGGGGACACCTCCCTGCTCTCTTCCTTCTCTTCCTCTCTCCTCCCCTCCCTCTCTTCTTCTCCCTCTCTATCTGTATGCATTTATGTAAATGTATGTTACTAACTCACCATCCGGGGTATCATCCCCGGAGTGTCTGTCTCTCATGTGGCAGGTTGCCACTGATAAAGTTTACGTCAGGATCATGAATCGTGACAGCGCCTGCTGACCTGGTCCTGCTGGACACCGGGACATTTTCCTGGATTCATCCATACTTTATATATTTTTTTTTCCAACACAACATAATTTCTGTCAAATGTTGTATTTGTACTATGTTGTTTATCCTGTACACACGACATCTATTGCACGTCTGTCCGTCCTGGGAGAGGGATCCCTCCTCAGTTGCTCTCCCTGAGGTTTCTTCCATTTTTCCCCCTTTAATTTTGGGGTTTCTTTTAGGATGTTTTTCCTTGTGCGATGCGAGGGTCTAAGGACAGAGGGTGTCGTAACCTGTACAGTCTGTAAAGCACACTGAGACAAATGTATAATTTGTGATATTGGGCTATACAAATAAATTTGATTTGATTTGATTTGATTTGACTTTACGGTGCCGATGCTTTCAGTTAGTGCCACCAAGTCTGTTTGGATAGCAGCTAATTTTCCCTCCGTTTCCTTCCCTATCTGTTGAAGCGCGAGTCCAAGTAGCTTTGTTGCTTCTCCAGCACCGCGTCGGCTAACGCCTCCATGTCAGACTGTCCCCTTGTTTCGGAACCATTCTTACGCAACAACTTTTTGCTCGGTCTAGACATTGCCTTCGATCAGATACTCACATTGGCTAAAATATTTAAAAATAAGTTGTCTCAACGGTATAAATTAACAGAATTAGTAACACTGGGTTAATGCGGTTCAGTCTATGCTGCCATCTTGTCCAGCTGATCACGTGACTCTCCACTTGGAGTGATTCTTCAATGTTTTGAATGAGACCAAAATCATGCAGCTGGTGCAAATGGTTGAAGAGCAGCTTTCAATTTACTTTGGGTATGTTGTTTGCAGGTATTTTCGGGTAAATTCCCACACCCCTTGGGAGGTTAAGTATCATGTAAAGCTATATACTGGAGCTGCTGCCCCCGCGACCAAACCCTGGATAAGTGGTAGACTCTCAGCGTCTCACTCAGACACAAACTCCCAGCATGCACTGAGAGAGAGAGAGAGAGAGAGAGAGAGAGAGAGAGAGAGAGAGAGAGAGAGAGAGAGAGAGAGAGAGAGAGAGAGAGAGAGAGAGAGAGAGAGAGAGAGAGAGAGAGAGAGAGAGAGAGAGAGAGAGAGAGAGAGAGAGAGAGAGAGACAGAGAGAGAGACACACACAGAGACAGATTGGGAACTGAGCAAGTTAATCCATAATAATGTAAATTGAAGAGAGAAGCAGAAGAGGAGAGAAAACATATGTGGTCTCTAATATGTCAAAAGTCATTAACCAGAAGTATGAAACAGACAAATATGAAGTGTATAAGTAGAATTTGTGAAGCAACAACCAGCAAATATTTGTAATTTTTGAAGGATAAAAAAAAACAATATTTAAAATAAAAAAACTTATTAATTTGGTACGAAGCTGTGCATGACCCATTTTTCTTTTACAATATTTCAATATAGTCTGATTGGTTGTTATTTATACTCAATAAGAAAGACAAGAAAGGACTAAGAAAATAGATGCTTTGTTTCAGGTTTCTGTGAAAAATCCAGTTTGAAACGACAGCGGCAACAACAGCTAACAAAGACTAGAAAGGAATAGAGTGGTTCATGGTAATGGGAGGGTGAGTGTGTTTGAAGAAGCTATTGGAAACAGCTGTCAGTCAGGTGATGCTGATAGTGAAACCTATTTAAACATGGCCCATACCATTCACACTGAGGCATAGCTGCTACAAATCAAGCTCACTCTGCCCTCAAAACGGTTCAATTCAGGCTACAAGCGTTCCAATTTATGTTCATAGATTAGATGTTGCCATGCTGAACAGGCAATCTCAAATTTGTTTACTCAAAGAGCCTTTTTCAGTAGATTACACTGGCTGCTCAAAGAATAAGCATACTTTAGTGTTTGGATACAGCAGCTTTCCACTCTCACCACTAAAAATGAAGCATATGCTGCCTTCAAGTGCTCATCATACATTAAGACCTGTTATTTTCTTTTTGCAAGTTTCAGTTTTGGCTTGTGGAACCTTCAAGGACTTTTTGCTGTAAAAAATATAAAATATTTTTATTACATCTCTGCCACTCCAGAACTATACAAACCAGCCCCTGTCGAATTAAGCACAATTGTGTTGGTTTATTTCTGTGGGCTCAGTTATCTCTGGCAGCAGACAGCCATTCAACAGCTGTGGGGGTTGCTGTGATTCCAGCTAAATCCTTTGAAATAAAGCAGAGTTTACTGTGGACAGCTGTAGAGACAGATTCATTTGGGGTGTTTGGAGAGCAAGTTACTATTTGAAGTGGAGTGCCAGGTACTCCTCAATGGCTCTCACTCACCCTGTGACACAATGATTAAGTGAAAGGGAAAGACATACATAGACATTTACAGCAACTGACAACAGGCCATGAGGATGCCACACTGACTCCATTGACTCCAGAATACATGTAGCTCAAACCTCAGTACACATGAGTTTGGGGGGTACTTATTGTATACTATAGTATGTGTTTACTGTAGCTCCCTCCAGTTATGAACACGAGGCCGAGGTCATGTTTTAAATTACGGGGTTTTATTTTCATCCTTAACATCCTAGTCAACCCGTGAGAACTGGGTTAAAACAGAAAACATAGAAGTGAACAATATATCGATGCCGCTAAATCACACAAAAGACACACATCTAACACTTAGCACATAGCACAAGCTAACACATACAATCATGTAGCACGTGGCATGTAGAATTCATATACATAACATTCAACTCCAACGCAGTTGCCCAAACATTATACAAACATACCTTGTAGGCTGCTTGTCATTTAGAGGGGCTGATGTCTTAAACTACATTTATTTAACTTTATATTTGAAGAGATCGCAAGCTCACGCTGTGCTGCATCGCTCTGGAGCCGCAATCACCAAGTGCATCGATTAAATAAACCGTGTTACACGAACACCGCAGATTAGCTCCGCCTCTATGAACTTGTACCTTAAAGGTAGGAACCAAAATTAAAGTGCAACCTGAATACTTAAACAGGGAAAACGTGAAGACAGTTACATTTACTGTAGTATACAATAAGCTTGAACAAACACACGTGGCCTACTGCATGTCACATTTGTCTTTGAGGTTAGATTATCTAAAAACAAGTAAGCATCTTTATATTTACGAGATATATAATCATTTGGCTCCAGTTTTGATCCAGAAACAGCTTTAAACACAGACAGTAGCTGTGATGTAATTTGATGCTATATAAACTCATCCTTTGCTTCATGTCAGCCGGTGACTCATTCCCGACCTCTGCTTTGCTCATCTCACTGACCAGAACATAACCTGATATCTGTAGTCCAATTTTAGATATAGCCCTCCAATTCTATTTTTTTTTTTGCCATTGCATTGCCCTTTTGTTACCAAAATACTAGCACTACATAATAAATGTACTCTGAATAGCTGTGAAACAGCTTCCAACTGAGCCTCATCATTATCATGTACAGAAATCAGTGACAGGCTGTGCATTTCCTACCTAGGCCTTAAGTGATGTCCTACACAGTACTACCTGAATTATTCCACCTCTTAATACTATCATTATGACGCCATGACTCTAGAAACTATACATTTAGACAGAAATGCAGTATAACCGGGCGTTGCATCACCTTAACATAGTCAAGTACAACAGAGTTATATTAATATTTCCGAAGCATTTATAATGAATAAATCCGCATTTCCCTATTTTTGTTCAAACTTTCGTTGTGGAGCTCTGTTTCCCTGCGCCCTTGTTCGTTGAGCTGTAGATCCACTCGGGTGTCCCAAAGGTTTTTAAAAGCACCGTTGCTTTTAAGTGCCCAGCCGTGCTTTGGTGTCTCGTTGCTGCCTTGCCTCGATCAGTTGTAAATAGCAGGCATTCCCAGCAGTACAATGTGCAGTGCCTCTCAGAGGCTGTGAGCCAGAGGTACCGCTCGTAGTTAGTGATTTGAAAGTGGCGGGCAAAACCTGTGATAGGCTCGCTAGTGTCGGGGTTGGCCGTTCTCTTCTCACAATGTCTAGCTTTTCTTGAAAAGTTCGTCTTGAAAATGGCGTAATTATATCTGCGACCAAATCGATCTCTTGTCCTCCTTCAGCCATTGTGGGTTGAAAAAAAACAGCTTGTAGAAATCTAAATTAGCTCGTTCAAATTCAGTTTGCTAGCTCTGCCTCTCAATAGTGCATATCCAATCAAAAGACATGCACGTTCTGACGTTATCGTACGCCTGCTAGCTGGCCCCGGTGTCGCCAACTCGAAATCTGATTGGTTAACGCCACAGTTTTGTTTCCGTTAACTTTAAGCTACAGGCACCCGCACTGTTGATTCTGAAGGCCTAAGGGCAGATCTCTTGGACCCTGGCAACACATTATGGCTGAAATATGATTGGATAAAAGCTCTAACATAAAGGCCAGCCCTCCACATCTCAATCTGAGGCTGGAAGCAGCGCAACCAAGAGGAAAGCTATGAAATTAAGAGAATAGACTATGGGGAATAATTTAATACATATTTGTGGAAAAAATATATCAAAATTAAATTTATATTCTGATTATGTTTAGGCCAGCAGAGAAGGCCTTGCTGGCCTTGACGGCCCACCACTGACATAATAATACAAAAATACATTGTAAGGACGAATCTAGAAAATCACACAGCAAGCCTGCATGGCCATCTTGCTACGTGGTAACTTGACTTATTATGAACCACTCTTTAAGGTTTCTCTACAATTAAAGTTGAGTTCCAATTGTTTATAAACATATTCTGAGATAAACTTTAAAATGAATAACTTTCTTTGGTTACCCTTATTGTAAACTTAAATACAAAAGTAATAGTCTGCAGTGGAAATAAGGATCTTTAAAAGAGGTATTTTTCTGTGAGGAGTTGACAAATGGGTACATTTAGATTCAGCATGGATAGTGCAGATACAATAATTAAAAATAGTTATTTTTCAATTTGATATCAGACTTTGTTCTGCTACAGTTGAGGTGATTGTTTTAATCGCAACCAAATAATATGGTTTGGCTTTAAATAAAAGAATGGAAATATTACTGACACAGTACAGAGAACCAAACAAGCAACAATTCTACTCATACTGAAAGTGACTTCAACACAACTGGTGTTTATAGACATACAGTATCTTCTGTTTCATTCAATAGTTTGAACTTGACATTCAATATCAGGGCTTTAGATCTATATTGTTTTCAGACTTAAGGCCTTTACACACCGGGGGCACTTTTTCAATTAATTTGCAAGAACTAGACATACATATAACATTCACAGGCGATTTATGCATTTTCGTGTTTCATGTCCCCAGTGTGTAGAGGCCTTGAGAGTCCTTCTCTGAGGTATCAAACAATTAGATTTGTGTCTTCTTCAAAGGGAGGAACAATTCCCTTAACAGTTTTTGGAAAGGCATTTCAAAGACAGCAAATCAATAGAATTTCTTTAAAACTAAGACAAGCCAAACTGAATTATTCTGTGCTACTTTATGTAGAGACAATTCGTAACAGATATCCAATGTGAAATCTTTGAGCTTACCAATAAAGACAGAAATCGGTTGGTTTCAAATATCACACATGACGCACTCTAATTAGTTGCTTCCCAGCTGTGCTGAGGTAAATCCAATATCACATGTCTCTGTCCCTGGTTTAAGCATGACAGAGATGCACTCATTTGTACACTCACATGCACATACCCCCACAGCTCCATCACTTTCCAGTCCAATCAGCACTTCAATTACTTAATTACTGACTGCCATGCAGACAGATAGGAGACATTATGCACCTCTTCATTTGCCAGAGTATACCAAATAGTTCTCACACCTCCAATATTTCTCAAGTGTCCATAAACTAATACACACAATAAAAAAAATGGATCAAGTATTATAATTGCTTATAATATTACCACCACATGAGGAAGGAATTAACCTGCTGTACGGTTATGTCACAATGTTGGAGAAGTTTAATGGAATAGGCTACTCTGAAAGGAAAGAATTAACCATTAGATGAAACAAAGCAGTTCTATACTCTGTACACACACACACACACACACACACACACACACACACACACACACACACACACACACACACACACACACACACACACACACACATTCATTGCTAAGCAGCACACTTTTTTTTGTTTATGTGATTGTGGCCTTGGCTCACACACTGCAGGGGTCACAGATTGGGTACGTAGCTAGAGTATAATCAGTATGATTAATGCTGCAATTAAGAGCACAGTGGAAGTTGTGAGGTCACACTTGTGATGGCAAAAGTGGTGTGAGTGCTTCAAAGTGTGACAAAAGACACACGGAAGGAACCAGAGGCCCCCAGATTGAGTAAAGGTCAAAACCTGGGCTCGTAGCCAGAGCTATTCCTCATTTAGCTGAAAAACAACAACTGGGAGAACTGGTTTTGGTTGATATGGCTAAGGAGGTAGAGAGAAAATTGGCAGTTTGATGTTGCATGTTCAAGTGTCCTTGGGCGGAGGCAGGGATGCAGGTGGGAGTTGTGGTGGGGTACGTCAGTATTAGGACAGATTTCTAATGCCCCCCTATTTATTAAAAACGAGTTGTTGGTTAAAGAGCTGTCTCGCTATGGACAGCCCGTCTCACAGATAAAAATGGTTTCTTTAGGCTACGAGTCTCCTAAACTAAAACATCTTGTGTGTCACAGAATGTTTATATGATCCTAAAAGACAACAAAAGTGATGTGAATCTGTCTTTCTTTCAACTGAAAATGTGAAGCTGAGGGTCACATGATCCGCTCCTGTCCAGGGAAGGTTGGAGCCTGCTGCTGCGACTGTGGGCTGGGGGTCCACTCGTGGCAGTTCCAGTGCCCCACCCGGGCTCCGGTTCCTGTGCAACCAGAGTGTCAGCTGAGTCAGAGAGTGACTTCCCTCTGACTCAGGAGGAGAAGCAAAACCTCTATTCTCCAGCTGACATCAAGATGTTTCTGGAGGTCACTAAAGGAGCCCCAGCAGTAGGCCGTTACTTCCCTGATCTCAGAGTGTTCATTGAGTCAGCCAGACCTCTGACAAAGAATACAAGTACATTTGAGGGTGTGCTGTCAGTCCAAGAAATATAACTGACTGAGGAAACTGATAGTGAGAGTGAAAGCCCAAATCATTGAATATGATTTTTAAAAAGATCTCTTTTTTACTGACCTGTATTTTTTTTTTACTGTTGTCTCTTTTTTATCCATTTGTGATTTTAATATCAGCATTTTAACTTGAATGCAGCCAGGGCTGATCTTTTTAAACTCATGGAGATTAAAAAGATAGACATAATGTTTGAACAGGAAACCCACAACACAGAAGATAATGAAAGTGACTGGAAGAAGGCTTTTAACAGGGAGGTTATTTTAAGCCACAAGTCCAGCTGCAGTGGACAAGTGGGGATTTTATTTATATTTATAGTTTTTTTTACCATTTTCTTTTGAGGTGGAGGAAATCATTCCAGGTGTTTTACCAAAGGTCAAAGCAGAATATGAAAATGTAAAGCTTGTGTTTTTGAACATTGAACTACTCGCCCACTGATGGGGTGGATAGGGTGGTGTTTTTAAACATTTTATGTGATACTGTTGGAGCCTGTAATAGGTTTTTAGGGGGAGATTTTAACTGCGCTGAAGATCCAAACCTAGACAGGAATCATCAAGAACCCCACCCTGTTTCATGTGGCAGGATGTTTGGAGGGTTTTAAACAGTAATCACAGACAGTACATCTGGAGTCATTCAAGGGACAACCTTTTATTTCTGGCCAGACTGGACAATGGTTTAAAACACCATTTAAATGTTTTTAAAAAGGTGTTTTATTCAGCCTGTGGGTTTTTCTAATCATGGTCTAGTCTCCTGCTCCATCTTGTGTTTCCAACCAAAATGTTTGTTTAAAGAACATTTTAACACTGCCCTTTTAAATGACCAGGTTTTTAGAACTGCTTTTAAATATGTTTGGTGTTCCCACAGAGAGAGCAGACCTGCCTTTACCTGCATCCAGAAGTGTTGGGATTTTGGGAAAACCCAAATTAAACAACTTTGCCAACAGTTTACTGACGATGCCACTACAGACTGAGACCGGTCTTTGAAGGATTTAGAAAGATAGGTAGAAGAAATACAGAAAATTTAGCAGCTTCTACAGGGGATTGAGGGCATTTAGACTCCCTCGAATCCAAAGAGTCAACAGTCAACCTGCTGGTCAGGTCACGCTTCATGAACATGTCACCTTCTCGATTCTTCTTTGGGTGGACAAAAGAAGATCATTCATTTGTTATGAACGGGTAGTGGCTTTGAAAGTTGAGATCAGGAAGTTGGCTGCCGGTTTCTACAGAGACCTCTTTAAGAGTGAGTGGTCAGAAAATCCAGAGGTGCACAGCAGCTTCATCGGTGCTCTCCCTCAGGTCAGACCTGAGGAAAACTCAGAACGGCAGAGCTCCGTGGATGGATGGCCTTCCTGTGAGTCTTTTTGGTCTACGATAGGACAAATGATAGTCTCCAGACTGGAAGACTACCTCTGAGCTGTAGGAGGGCCGTCATCACCCTGTTGCCTAAGAAGGGAGACCTACAGCAGCTGACTAGAACAACAGGGAAACTAGAAGCCAGTTTCCCTGCTGTGTACGGATGATAAAATCCTGTCCAAGGCTCTGGCCCTGAGATTAAGAGAGGTGGTGGGGTCCGTCATTCACCCTGAGCAGACCTACTGTTTTCCCGGTAGGCTCATCAGTGACAATGTCCCTCTAATTCTGGATGTTTTGGACCTCTCTAGTTCATTGACTATAGTAACTGGTTTTATTTCCATAGATCAAATAAAAGCTTTTGACAGGGTTGAACACAAATACCAAATTTTAGACGCTTTTGGGTTCAAGTTTTATAGCTAAGATCCGGGTTCTGTATAGTGATATTGAGAGTGTTCTGAAAATAAATGGCGGGCTTAGTGCTCCTTTTAGCATTGAGAGGGGGGGAGACAGGGATGCTCTCTCTGGCATGTTATATTCTTTAGCCATCGAGCCTCTGCTCCACAAACTTAGGAAACGTTTGAATGGTGTATGTTTCCCTCAATGCAGTATGTATTTTAAATTGATTGTCAGTTTATGCAGATTATTTGATTGTTGTAGGAAACACACAAAGAGGTATTGACATTTCAACTGACAGTTTGAAAGACTTTGGTTTTAGCTCTTCTGCTACATTAAACTGGGAAAAGAGCAAGGCTGTGATGGTGGGCTGGGGGATCGGCTCAGGCTGCATTGACATGAAAAAAAGGAGATCTAAAATACCTTGTGTTCTTTTTGCGAGATGAGACATAAAAAAGAAGAAACTGGAAATGGCTGTTACCAAAAATGTCTTACAAAGGCCATACCTTGATTTTAAATAACCTTGTCTCATCCGCCCTGTGGTACCAGCTGGTACCGGCTTCGCTCCTATCCTAAATTCAAAGGGTTTCAATTGATTTATTTTGGGACAAACTGCCCTGGGTCCCACAGAGTGTCCTATAAGGAGTAGGGGGGACATGGCCTGGTTTCCGCCTCCAGTTTCTTCAGAGACTGTTGACTGGACCAAAGGACACTCTTTGGAGACCCTTGTCCTGCTGCATTCTGCAGCGTTTGAATGGCCTGGGACTGGATTTTAATTTGTTTTTAATGAACACACATAACATGAGCACATCATCATGTTTTTATCGTGTGGAACATGCTGAGGAGACAGAGATAGGAGCAGTGAACTCCCTGCACTACTAGAGGAGCTCGTCCTGTCTGGGAGGAGCAGCTCTGTACAGACAGCTGGAGACTGCGGGGGTCTACACTCTGGCGCAGGTGGTGGAGCTGACCGGACCTGGGCTGGATGACCACACTGGACTGACGACTTGCATGGGACTAAGGTCTACAAGGATTACAGGGAAAGTTTTGGATCGCTGGAAGAAAAACCTCACAGGACAAGAATGCCAGCTTTTAAATCTTTCTTTGACAGCACACAGTGTTCTTGTCCTCTGTTGGAGCCTGCACACCCTCAGGGAAAACCCTCTACCAAATCATGGTATAAACACTGAACAGAAACAAACTGAGCCAAAGGACTGACACTCCATGGAGGAGCTACCTGGGTCTGGGTACTGGATCCAGACCTGCGTGGAGGTCCCTTTATAACCCTCCTCTCTCCACGAGACACGCAGATACACACTGGAGGGTCCTCCATGTCATCATTGCAGTGAACTCTTTTGTAGGTATCCTTAATGCAGCAGTGGAAACAAATGTCATTGTTTCTGTTTTTGAAATCTGTTTTTACCAAATGTGCAGAAGTTTTTACCAAGCAGGTTTTTATTTTGGGTTTTAGATTTACTCGTCAACAAAAACACAAGTGCCGGCATTTAAACTTTCTTTTAGGGCAGGCCAAGATGGCGGTGTAATTTAGCCGGAGGAGGAAGGTGGAGAAAGGCCTTAATGTTGAACATGTTTGTTTATATATTTATTTATTTTTGTATTACTCACTCTGTTAATCGTCTTTGAGTTATTAGAAAAGCCCTACACAAGTATAATGTATTATTATAATTATTATTATTATTATGATGAAGTCCAGACTGCTGATTGATTTTAGTTTTTATAAAACAGCAGGAGATCTGGACACAATCCAGCAGGTTTGGGGTGGTGAGAAGGTGCTCTGCTCTGTAACAGAGGAACAACATGTAATCAGTTTATTTATTTTATTTATTCATGAAAAATGTGTTTTATATGACTTATTGTGGGGATTTTGTACATTGTGTAAAAGATGAAGAGCGGCAAATAAAGCTGATGTCAAAAATCAAAATATCTCTCTGTCTCTCTCGCTCTCTCTCGCTCTCTCTCTCTCTCTCTGTCTCTCTCTTTCTTTCTCTCTCTCTGAAGTCACAAAGTGAGAGATGTAGGGGTTTTATTTTAACTGAGTTACATGTATTTGAAAACGCAGGGGGGTAAAAATGACCCCCTTGGCGGTTCAAGTGTTAAGCAACTTTAGAGTAGATGAAGAGCAGTTTGGCACCTTGTATGGCAGCCCTGCCATCAGGCTCTATATAAATATAAATATACATCCCTCTCCTGTTGATACCTGAATGCCACTGCATGCTTGTCACACAGTCTAAAGCCCCACCAGCAGCTCCTAGAGGCTCTGCAGCACAACAAACCCAAAATACGAAAGTGTTGCCTGCTCTGGACTGATCATCGTCGCAAGCCTTAGGCCCTGCCCGAGTAGAGCAAAAGTCTGATAAAGTGTTTTCATTTTACATTCAAACACATCAGTATTTGTAGCAATACACATCACACTCTTTTGAGGTATCTATAGGCAACCAAGAAAAGTTAACTGTCCTGTCAGTATAGTAAATTTGCAGTCAGGTTAATCTATCAGATGACTCCAGCGGTAGAATTTTCTCTGCAATGTCAAAACTTGGCTGTGTTGGAGGCAAATTACTTAAAATATGCCGATGCTCAGGGACAGGATGAATGAGTGACTTAGGCGAATCTGCTGCTGCTTAATGAGTTGAGATAGAGTGAGTTTCTGAGTTCCCCTGTAGATAGGCAGGATCAAAATACAACATTTGGCTTTCCAGGCAGCAGGTTATGTGCCCCTCATTGCTCATATTTCCCCTGAAATGAGTCAGAAAGGACGCAATTGAGCAAAGTCAAGTAATTCACCATCAAAGTCAAATCACTAACACAAACGTCAACAACACTATTAATCAACAGGTGAATTGAAGTAGCACTGAAGTAGCACTGAAGCACTATGTAAATCTTGAATAAAAAGCAACGCCTTTCATGAAAATGACTATATTAAAGGATGTGTTAATGTTTGAAGCTGAGCTCAACAGATCTGCAATGAAATTTTGTACCTGTTTTGTCAACACAGAGTAAATCAATAAAGCACTCACAGCGGTGAACCTACCTTGTCTTTCAGCATTTTAGCTTTCCGGCTGTTCTGTACAAGTCGTTTCCCTAGCTTCTTAGCATACCAAATAGAGGCAAACATAGCGACACGTGAAATAATAATGTCCTTTGGTCTGCGGTGACAGCCCAAACGGCTCTAGCTGCTGCCCATCTGGACTGAGTGCTTCTTATCAGCGGACTGTAGCGCACAGGCGAGAGCAAAAAAAGAGAGGGAGGGAGGGAGAAAAGACAGGATGATGCTGAGGGAGGGGGAGCGTCTACACAGCAAAGTCAGGACTCCGTCAGCCACAAAAGCAAGGGGAGGGAGGGAGAGAGAGAGAATGGGAGGAGGGACCACCGCTTTCCACGTGGAAACATCTTCAGTATGAATAGAAACCTAGGTTATCACAGGCTCACAGTTTCCAGAGGTGGGGGTGGAAAGTAGTGCATAATGATCTGAGCTCACAATACCTACGCCAGTGGCAACTCATCGTCCTGAAGCTAACAATAAACAGCAAAGATTAGATTCATCTTTTTTGTCATTGCACAGTACAGGTACTGAGATTAAATGAAATGCAGTTCTAACCTAAAGTGCAAAAAGCTCAAAGTAATGTATAGAGTAGCTATATACAGAATGAACAGTAATATACACTCCCTGGCTACTTTCTTAGGTACTTCTGTTCAACTGATTGTTAACGCACATGTCTATTCCGCCATTCACTTGGAAGCAACTAAATGCATTTAGGCATGTAGACATTGTCAAGATTAACTGCTGGAGTTCAAACCAAGCTGATCGTGCAACATGTGAAACCTTGACGCAGAGACCACACCAGGTGCCACTAATGTCAGCTGACAACAGGAAATGGAGGCCACAATTGGCACGGGCTCTCCAAAATTGGACAGTAGAACATTGCAAAAACGTTGCCTGGTGTTGGCATCCTCACAGTATGGAGATTGGACTCAATTTCCCATGATCCTTTGTGTCAATACCCTCCCTCACTTGCTGCAACCTGATTGCACACTTTTCGCATGTAGGTGTGAACACTCAGCTGATAAAACCAAAACACAGCCATGCTTTCGCTGTCTCTTTGACCATCTAGTTCCCCGTGGCATCGGCCCAGCAGAAAGCACGCCACCACAGCCCGCTCTCTAATCACTGAACTCTTTCTTTAATGGGAGAGGACGCAAGCACCTGTCCAAAGTAAACAAGTATAGTAGCAGTGGCTCTCCACAGCTGGCTAGCCTTTACAATAGGAGCCACCAGTAGTTAGCAAGGAGCTAACTGCATTGATAAGAAATGGAGCGACCGGACTCCTTCATACAGCTGATCGAGCTGAAACAGCACAAAGACACAACGACTAGACCGGCAACAAAGACAACAGCATGCTGATTTCTTCCATCTCAAAGGATTCACCAGCTAAGCTAACAGCTCGGAGCAAAGTAGCCTTTATATCAGGGGTGTCAAACTCATTTTAGTTCAGGGGCCACATGCAGCACAATTTGATCTCAGGTGGGCCGGAAAAGTAAAATCATAGCATAATAACATATAAATAACGACAACTCCAAATTTTTTCCCTTCGTTTTAGTGCAAGAAAGTACAAGTACATTCTGAAAATGTTCAAATTTAATGAACTATCTTTTTCCAAACATTATGAACAATCTGACATTTCTTAAGAAAGAAAGGTGCAATTTCAACAATAATATTCCTCAGTTTATCACTTACACATGTGCATTACAATGTACAGATCACAGTGTATCTACAAAGGCACAACACATTTAGTCACAGCTATCTGGAACTGAACAATAAAGTACTTTACTTTATGATCAAACAACTAATTTTTACACTTTGCAAACTCATCCCGCGGGCCGGATTGGACCCTCTGGTGGGCCGGTTTTGCCCCTGGGCTGCATGTTTGACACCCCTGCTTTATATTCTTGAACTGAACCTCCACTGGGCATTGTATATTATTTAGTATAGAGTACATTAACTTTATACAGCTAAGTAAGCATATAACTGCTATACTGTTGTAAATGTATGACCATGTGTAGATTTGGTTTTTATTCACTGAACTGTGTTGTGTATTCTGTTGTATTGAGCTAATGGGTAACTTTAGGTTGTTTCACCAGGTGATGTGTTTGTATTTTGCAGAGTCACATGCACACTAACATCTTCTTAACCCGGCACCATTATCATACACGTTACCATCTCACAATAACTGTAAACTTGCCATTTTAAAAGCTCCCGCACATATGTCCCCTTTGTTCTACACACGTTTGTGAACGCATACGCAGAGTACTTGGAGACGGACACATTCTTTTCAGCGCATTATCAACAGGCGCACGCACCCACACACACTCTCTCTCTCTCTTCCCCCCCCCCCCCCCAGACACACTGTCACATTTGTGTACATATTCCCTTTTGATTGTTTAGTATTAGATTTTTACGTGTTAAGACATTTATTATTTTATTAATAAATGCTGTTTGTAATATACATGCTGGTTTGTTTAATGTTGTACATGAGTGAGTACTGCCAACCTCTATCATCAAATAATTCAGAAATCCTTCAACCTTTTCAACATTAAAAAAAATGATTAATCAGATTTCCTAATTCATTGTCTAGTATATTTTAAGACACTATTTTTATGAGACTACATTAACTGGCTATCGTTTTACTTTTGTTACAAAGTTGGTGCCCCTAGAGATGTAAATTAAGTACTACTTCATTGTAGTGCCAGTTATTAGAAACCCCTATTTATGGTTTTATGAATATTAATAGTTTTATTAATATTAATCATCATTAATATTTGTTAATAACCAGACTTGCACATACCAGAACCCCAACATAATGACGTGAGGCGTACTAGTGTTACAACAGTGGTCTTATTAGTCTTTTCTGATGTAACATTCAGATTGTAGGGTCAGAATTGAACAACATGGATCCATCCCGCCTTCTATCGACAGTTCAGGCTGCTGGTGGTGTAATGGTGTGTGGGATATTTTCTTGGCATACGTTGGGCCCCTTAGTACGAGCATTGTTTAAATGCCAAAGCCTACCTGAGTATTCTTGCTGACTATGTCCATCCCTTTATCACACGGTATACCCATCTTATAATGGCTACTTCCAGCAGGACAACGCACCATGTCAAAAGACTCAAATCATCTCAAACTGGTTTCTTGAACAAGACAATTAGTTTACTAAACTCAAATGACCTCCACACTAACCACATCTCAAGATAACCTGCGGGTTGTGGTGAAACGGGAAATTCACATCATGGATGTGCAGCCGACAAATCTGCAGCAACTACGTAATATCGTACGTGATCATGATCAACAGCTTTATTTCCCTTTGTGATATAGAGTGATGTAGAGTGACAGTGGGCCATGTATGTAACGTTGCTTATACTGTCACTGGAGTTACATCTAGGTTAATTCTATTTCGTCATGTCTCATTACTGAATAAGAGACTGGTGCTGTGCAATCAAGCGTGTTTAGGTTCTGAGTGTTAATCATAGTAAGCAGAAGGTTTACAGTGGAGATGTCTTGTCTGCTACATGTGTGTTACTGAGATGGAGAAGAAAACGGAGCCTTCTTCAACTTCCTCAACATTGTTTTCACTATCAACAATCTCCACCAGCATCAGAAACGTATAGGAAAAAACATAAGCATCCAGTCACTGTTTGTGGTTGTGTTTTCCCACCGAGTATCTCCTTCACAACCGGAGCCCCAACTATGGAATGGTATGAGATTTTCACGGTACTACAACCATCTCAGAAAATATTACAGTTTCATAGTATCACAATATTACACTATTATTATTACCACTATTATCACTTACAATGTTTCTTAAAGAACATAACAAGTTATATAACTGAAGCATGTTAGCTTACATGTTAGCTGCATGTTAAATTAAATTTCTGAGCTTTTTCTGAGACGTATACTGTAGGTGTGCAACAGTGCAGCCAAACTGCTCCTGTCTGTATTTAACTCGCACACAAACACACACACACACACATACACACTCACTCACTCACTCATCTAAATGTGCTCAATACTGTAGATGAGTAAATGTGCACAGTATGATAACTCTCAATTTGAAAGTGTTGTATACTGTGATACGGTATATAGCACTAGTCCCAATGTGTAAATCCATTGCATAACAGCCTAGCTACAGAGTCTACAAACAAAGCCACTGAAGCTATGCTGTAATTAATCTAGAAATAAAAATTAAGGCTTTGGGTGTAGGTAATAAAGAGATAGAAATAGACACCATCTTATACTGTAGTAGTACAATAAGACAATCCTTAAGAGAGGGGATCAGTACACTGACAGTTGCAAATATCAGGAGTTAAAGATGTGTTTCATTAATAAGCCAGGTGCTGACATTACACCTCATAATGAGATAACAGTCCTGTCCCATGCATCACCCTCCTCTTTCTCTCTCCCATCTATCAACTCTGAATCCAGATGTTCCACATTTTACTTGTGGGCTTCAATTCAAACCTCCCTAATAGATTGGTTGACTTGCTTTGTATTCAAATAATTCTGCATCAGAACCATGAGGAAGACCAGAAAGAGGCCTGTTCCTGCCACATCACAGCGCTGTGTGTTGACAGTGCATTCCGGACCAGCCTTCTATAATGACACGGCTGCCCTTCTATCACTAAAGAGAAGGAGTGCTGCAGGCTAATTGCCAGGAAAGATGACACCACACAGCTGAACAATGATAAACTACTGGGTGGGGAGGATGACTTGGCTGTGTTTTTGTTTTTCTCTCTTCCAAGAGCCTCAGCCTGGCTCATCCTGCACGGGTGTGTCCTATAACACAGCTTTCTGTCTACAAACACTGCAGATGTTTTTGACAGTTTACACATCTTGTGTATGTCTTTCACTCCTCTGTCTAAATCTCACAGAACCATTCAACCTTTTCGTCTGGATACTTTTTCTGAAAAAGCAACATCAACTGTTTTGAAAGACAGTGGACAATCAGAGTGTTGGTGTTAGCAGCTCAGAACTTGTCTTAACGTATTCATTGTTTCTCCACACAACTAAGAGTGGGGTATACTAGAGAGCTCCCAGGACAATAATGTTACACTACCAAGGTCTAGATTCAATTATGACGCCATTCTCAGTTGTTTGTGATTAAACTGGTGGTGGCTGTGAGAAAACTCTAAACTTTTGTCGCTGAAAGAACAATTAGTATCAGATCTACCATTATACTTCTTATTATAATACTGTGTCATTCTAGATATCACGGCATATATGAGTGTCAGTCAGTCATAGATATTAAATTCCTAAAGGTTGTCAGGGGGCAATCTGTAATAACTTGTTGTAGTAGCTGTCTTCACTTCAAACATTGTATATATAAAACATGGCATTATGACAACACCTGGTGATGAAGAACAAAGTGTTTTGCCTTGCAAATGATCTTTTAATGAATGGTTGTTTCATTGCATATGTGTGAAGTTTGTTATAGAACATTATTGTTATTGAAATAGAATGCTTATTTTAACCTATTTCTGCATAAACAAAACATTTTCACATTTGTTCTGAATGTGTCCAGTTATATTCATTCTTGGTCATCTTAATTAAAATATTAAGAATATCAAGAATTTAGGAGGCTTGTGTTTTTGAATAATTTTCTTTAATTTAAATTCAACCTTATTAATACATTCTACAAATAAATACTTGTGAAATACATACACAGTATCAGTTTGTGCAGCAGTAAAAGGAACACACAACAGGAAAAGGAACTTGTGTATTTCTTTATATTCCGTTTGATATAGTGTTTTTATTTTTTATGTGTCTGCTACTGAGAGCTTAGCATGTCAAGGTTGGTTATTCCAGGGTGGCTGGTTCCCCACTAACTGTGGAGGATTGTGATAGGCTGTCAGGCAGGGCGGAGGAGGCTTTGGCCATCTGGAGCTAAAGGTCCTGGTGTCCCCAGGGTCGCACTCAAGTTATGTTCGTGTGTGGGAGGAAACACAACTTTCCGCCGGGTGTGTACGTGTGCAGATGAGTTTGTGTGCATGAAAGAAAGGTCTGTAGGGTGGGGAGAAGAACTCAGCGGGGATAAGGCCGATCTCGTCAAGCCACTCTTGACCTTGTAATGGAGGTCAGCCATCTACATTTGCATTCTCTCATTCTCCCAAAACACTTGCAAGAGGTCGATATTTCCAGGTACCAAACTTTGGTGACCATTATTCATACAGGTTTAAGTTAATGGAAGAGGAAAATCAAATCAAGGATTGAGATGTATATGCATCTATATGTATTAAAAGCAACAAGAAGGAGACAAATAAAACAATGCTGATAGAAAACTATAAACTGTATTTGCAATAGTTGCTATTCACAATACACATTGTTATTAAAAGTGTGTTTACATGAAAACAGTATCTGCATCTGGACACGTTATTTTGACAAAAGGGAATTTAGGTACGATCTTCAGAAAAGGGCATCCTCCAATATACATGTATTTATAAGGAAAGCAAAGCTAACACTAACACACTATTTCTCTTTTGAATTGACTGCTAAGATCATAAAACGAAAAGTATTTTAGGATACCACTACTCTTTGACTCTAGCATCTGGAAATGTAAGACTTACTAATAACTCTGAAGTCTTTGAAACAGATATAAGATTCAAATGGTACTGTAGTAATATTCAATTATTTTCATAAGCTATAAAGATAGAACAATCCAGCAGCGTATCTGATTAAAGGTGCAAACTCACACATGAGTGGCAAAGACTCTGTTTATAGGAAATCAAATCGTCTGACAAAAACATGGTGCCTGTACAAAATAATGTGAGGTCTGTTGTGAGAAATCTTTTTTCTGATTAATGGAGGATAATGACATTCAAAGCCACAATTTATACAACCAACCTACGTCACCATAAAATACAATACTATAAAGCTTTCAAGGCCGCACAAACAAACAGGCTGCACAGCACAAACATCCTTAATGGAAACCCTTTAAGCCAGAGTGGAGCCGATTCTCCTCTCCCACGCATATTTGTTTGACTTATGCAACTCAACATCATCTCCTAACACCACACATTTTACTAATCCACACAAAAAAATACAGAGCAGCACCATAACATATGTTTTGTATTGAAAAGAAGTTTCCTTAACAATTCAATTCAAATCTTTTTTTAAACTCGACAAATTCACTGAGGTTTCGCTCGTTTATAGTGATTATGAGTGTGACGGCCTCAGAGGTGGCCCTGTCCTGTCCTTCCCATGTTGTGTGTTTAACCTGTATTTCAGGAGGTTGATTGGTGGAGCTGAGACCTCGTCATCTCCTCGTCACTGATTCAGCACACCTGAGCAGGCTGGGCTCAGGCTATAAAGAGACCTGCAAGCTCTTCTCTGTCTCTTCTCTCTGGCCTGCTGCCTGCTATTTGTATTGTGCTTATGCTTTGTGTATTTTACTTAAATTAAACCATATAGAAAAGTTATTTGATTG
Source organism: Cottoperca gobio (assembly GCF_900634415.1). Lineage (NCBI taxonomy): Eukaryota > Metazoa > Chordata > Actinopteri > Perciformes > Bovichtidae > Cottoperca > Cottoperca gobio. The sequence goes on along the minus strand of NC_041368.1, from coordinate 678,269 downwards.
TGTGCTCTCCCTCCTTGTCACCTCCTCTCAAGCCAGGTTGTGACACGAGTGACAGACAAGACAAAGCAGTTACAGAACAGAATAAAATACGAAGATAAAAACCCCAAAGATCAACAAATTGAGAGAGAAATTATCTAAGTGATATTATTGTTCTTTTTTTACCCAAAACCCTGCAGCCTGAACAAAGGGCAGTATAAATGTGAATGTAATCCCTGCAGGGAAGATTACACAGTGAACTGAATAGACAGCACCACAGTGCAACAGGTCCAACAGTCTGCCATCCAGACATCATGTAAATAGAAACCTTATCAAGTATTTTAATCCAACAAAAATCCTACTTGATATACTTTACCCCAATGTACAACAGAAAGAGATAGAGCATACTTACTGTAAACACACACACACACACACACACACACACACACACACACACACACACACACACACACACACACACACATAGTTAAATTTTCAGAGCTGCCCACTGACCAAGATTGACATATTGAACCGGACCATTGACCTTGACTTGCTGGATAATGTGCCATAGGCAAACGCACATTAAAACACAGACAAGCAAACACAGATAGACGCACAAGTCAATAAATATCAAATATAGTTCATATATGGTGTATCTGCATGTCAGTTTACACATTATGAATGATACCCTGCATTTTAGTGTGTATGATCTGTTTGATGATGTAGTCATTTGTATGAAGTGGTTGTTTGATGATATATAGTATAAAAGGGTTTAAAGAGGGGGGCTGATGTTTACCAGCAAACCAAAGTCTGCCCATTTAAGAGATCTACATCAGCCGAGAGACTACTGCTCAGGACTTGTAACCATCTCTATTTCCTACAACACAGACGTAATCATGAAAATTATTTTTGCTTTACATGCAATCAGTATTGATCTTCCATAACATTGGCGGACTTATTAGATATACATTCAAAGGTTGATGTAGAAGAGGCCAAGATACTAGTACTGTACTGTATAGGTAAAACAAACTCTGGGTTCTACACTTCCCATAATACAAGTCAATAGCAGCTTTCATTGATTACTTGCTATTGATTAACTGAACCACGGAGGGCATTATGAAACTTGTTTCACAGACTCTGAGGTGTCAAGTAAATTGACTTTTACATTTAAATTGGTGTCACTACAAGTGCCTGCTGGTCCATGGGATGGTGCATTTGCCAAGGCTCCCTGCACAGTTTCAATCGACTGATATTCACATTCATGTGTGATCAATTGTCTAACTGCATCGTCTCATTATCCAACATGCATTTTGTTATAAAGCACACTTGCGCATATGCTTGAAGTAAGTTGCATGCACTCTTTACTAAAGCGCTGGCATTTCAGTGCTCAGTTCACTGCAGTCAAGCCTGCCGCCGTTTGGAGTTTGATGAAGAACAAAGAAAGACTTGCATTTTAGCAATCAAGTGTTGAATAGGTGACGTCACCGATGAAAATGATTTGATAAAACGTTTCCATAGCAGATTGTTTGAGAAGTTCAATGGATTTCTTCTCAAAATGTTCCTGATTATGACCATAAGTAGTTTTATTGTACATTATGAAACAGGGAAAGTCAAAATCCATTCTAACACATTCATATTGGAACTGTGATTAAATAAAATCCTTCAGAGCTTTACTGACATTTCCAAAGGAGAATTACCCTGACATGACCTTTTATGGGATTTCTAATATGAGGAAATCGTCAATGTGTAACAATGTCTTTGTAATGATTTAAAGACATCGTATTGAAGTTTAAAAGTATAAAAATAATTTGAAATCAAGTGCTTTTTCTGCTGTACAAAACACCTAATTTAGAATTCAGCAGAGACAAGCACTCAAATCTAATGACCAGCCTCATAAAACAAAAAAAAAGAATTCCTTTAAAGTCAGGATAAATAAAAAGGGTTTGCAAACATCCAGCATGTCCCACATGATGCTTAGACCCAGCCTTCGGCTACAGTCAAGCTCCAGCTCATGATTTGAGAAACTACGACAGCACTCTGTAAGTACTAATGGTTGTTTCTGTTAATGGCTTTCCATTTCCTCTGTTTAAGAGCTGACCTCTTTAAAATGCTGTCCTCTTTTATTCTAAGATGTTCTCTTACAACAACATTAAATGAACTGTTCATTATGTCTTCATATTTATATTCATTATTAGAGTGTTGTCACCACCTCTAATTCATGTTCACAGTCGGTTTTTCCATCAGCAAAAAATAAGAAAAACTATTTTAAGAGAAAATGGCTAAAGTGCACAAAATTGACCTCTTACAGAAACCCACTAAGAGCATATCAATTTTGGAGGATTCCATAGTGTGTCTGAGTGTAGACAGCGAGCACAGAATCTTTCACAGAGAGTTATTTGCAGCGCATCATAATGTTCATTCTAGGTTTGATGGGAACTCCTTGTGAACAGGCCATCAGCAGGAGAGGTCAGTCACACTTTCCGTGACATTTTGACTCCTTGTGTTTCCTGACTCCCTTTCTTTTCCTCACTGCCAACAAAAAGAGATAAGAGAAAGGCATTCTGAACACCAACAGCAGTGACAACAAAGAGTAACTATTTTACGCTCATCTCAGAATACCACTGAGAGATAAATCTGATGTCAGAGACTCGACACAACAACGTTCTTGAGGCCTTTTATAGTATTTGATGGTAACATTATGTACTGGGACTCAAATTTCAATATTTTCCCTTCCAATAAAAAGAGTAGTGAGCCTGTGCAGATTTTCAAGAACTCTCCAAATGTGACAAAGTCAGATTTTTGATACCAGTCTATCTACAGAAGTAGCGTAGACATTTTAAAGAATCTCTTTGATGACTGGAAGTCTAGACAGTTCCTCTGACCCAATTAAAGAGACTGAAAAGTGCTGTTTTATCAGCTGTGTGAAGCATATTCATGCATTTAATATGATGATTTGAATTTTCTGTACAACCTTTCGATGACAAAACTCTTCTTCTATGATGATACAACAGAAAATACTTCCGCCTAGTCGGTTCTCTGCAAAGGAAAATAAAGGCACAGCCAGTGCACAGCGGTTCTACCGCTGATCATGTGAACGCAGTTTAAGATATTTTACAATACTCCTTTTGGCTTTGCTACTCGAACATGACACTTTTTATTTGCATTGCCACAAGAATGGTGGAAACAGCTTTAATTATCTTCCTCACATCATGCAGTTAAATGTTAAAATATAAGAAAAGATCATGCAGATTGTGTGCCAATTTAACAGTAACAGTGAGTTCAGGGAAGATATTTAAATTAGGTTCTGAATCTATGCTTTTGTTACAGGGAACAGTAACTTTCATATGTACTTGAATTTGAATTTTTTGTTTTGTTTTTATGAACTAATAATGAACAACTAAGACTGACCCTGGTATACTTTACCATTAAGCACTTTCAATTGTCTCCCAATTTGAAAGGTGGTATAAAATAAACTTGTCAGTACAGAAAAAACTGTGATTTCCAATTTCTTTAGAACATTGAAAGTCTTTGGCTTTACCAACTATCTGCAAAGTGCCATCATGAAGTGCATTGGTGCAGTGTTTTACTGAAAATGAGGATCTCCTCAATGTTGCTGTTGGTGGCACTGTTGTTATCCATGTCCCCACGAACCCCACAGTGGCATAACAAGTCAATCTCACAGTTGCATGAGGTAATCAGGGCCTCACATAAGAAGATAGAGGAGGAATAATGACAACAGGGAGTGGATTAGAGGAAAGATGATATTTTCCCCATGGATGAAAGTTGATGTGACCTTAGCTATCCCTCGCCGAGCATAAACCAGTGACTGCTCCTGCAACCTTCATTGAACTGGTATGTATTACTCACAAACTTCACCCTGCCTGATTGACAGAGAAGTAATTGCTGTGTTTTTACAAGCGGACATTACCATGGAAAGAGGGTTGCAATCGATAAACATCGCAGCAGTTTGAATCAATAATATCTTCCCTGAGTCCCACTCTCCATTCGTCGGTGCTTGATTCGGACAGCGAAGGAAGGGTTACACTTCCTCTGGTTATAGACAAACCATAATTCTTGCCTCCCTGCTGCATTTACAATTACACCGGCTGTATTAAAGCAATTTTTCATTCCAAACTCCCAAGGCTGAGAGTAAACAAATAGGCAGAGCACATAATTCGTGGTTCTGGACTCCCTGACACTCTTGTCTCTCTCGCGCTGCCTTTCTCATCATATGATACAGATCCAGTCAGGTCCTCCTTTACACCACGAGGGAATCAACCCACAAAGAAATTATCATAAATTAATTAGGCTATTTTAACGGAAAATGTGGCACCTTCAATGTGGATGTCCAATCAGTGTTGATGGTTAATGTATTCCAGTGAAGCAATAGATTCTTCAGTGCTTGCTTTATTGAGTCTATGATATTGAAGCTGATTTCTCCTGCTCGTGGAGCCGTGACGGCAGTGCCTACATGTACCAGGATGCATTGTGCACGAGTTACTGATGCCCAACCAAACCCTAGTGTAGTCGAGTAAGGCCTATATTTAGGCGGTTATAACAATTTAAACCAGAAGGGCCCAATTTAAACAATCTATGGCGCGTCTTAAGTGCATGCCGCAAGTTCTTTTAGGGTGTGTCTAACTCCACTTATGCTAGTTTAGCAGCGAATAATCTGGGAGCAAAGAACTGCACAGGCAAAGGAGTTGTATACAGTCTCTTAATTAATCATAGGTGTGTCTTGGGCGTAACATGAAATAAACCAAAAATCAGTTCCCATTCCCGTTCCCAGGTGAGTCTGCACTGGCCGCATTGCTATTGGAATGGCAGATTCACCCTATTGGAGAAGCCAGCAGAAAGAGGCGTCGGCTATGCCATTTTTCAGTTTTGCTCTTTCTCTATCATCTCCGATTCCGGCAGTGGCCGTGGTGTCTCGGAAAGTGCAGCTTCAGGCTATTGTGAAGCTACGCTGTGTTGTCCGGTAAGCTTCAATGAAACGTAAATCAGTCAGTCAGTGCATCTTCAATCTCTTCTGAGTTTTTGGACACACTGAAAATGCACACATTTTATCCTATAATTTATTTATTTAATTTATTAAACACAGTTTGTGTCTTTAGAACTCTTTCAATACAATATTTAATGGGCATCACTTTGCTTTGGGTGCTAAAAGTTGACAGTGACCGACCTTGAGATTCCTTGACAAAATAAAAGCAGCCGATTCATTAAGACCCTTTACTATTTTCACATAAACACCTTACCAAATTAAACATTACGATCATTTATTGTTCAAAATAATGCTTAGTCAATTAAAAAAATACATGTAGAGGTGATAAATCGACTACACAGTAGAACATGCTGCCACTTTGCCTGAATATTAACTTGGCCTTTGAATATAATGCTTCATAATTTAAGTGCAGGTTAAATGAGATAAGCGTATCCTTAACACATGCCCTGGGAGCAGTTAACATAAAGTAATACATGATCATTTACCCACACACACTCACGTTAACTCAGATTATAGTATCACCAAAACAAGCACATAGGATTTGTTGGCAAGCAAATGGGTCACAAACACACATGGGATTATTTAACAAAGTATGGGTATTACAAGAAAAGGGCAGCGACGCACAAGAAAAGGAAAGACTGGTAATGGTTTAAAGACATCACCAAAACAAAGTCCATGCAGCACAAAGGGGACATCAATCTGTGTACAAGGTCCCAGACATAAGGGAAGACTTTTAAATAGCAAAGAATACAACAAATTAAGATTCCCCAGAGGTAAAATAAAAATTTAATTAAATAAAACTTGCCATGTAGTTTGCTGTGGTCACACCCGGGTATGCAAGATCAAAACGGGTAACCAGTGCAGGCTGCAGGTAAGAAACGAAAGACAAGATCACTAGCCAGTATACTTGGGTAAAAAGACAGAGAGAGAAAGAGAGAGAGATAGACTAATGCATCAGGATAAAAACAATTATTAGTAATGGTTAACGTGTCACATTGAGTGGTAGGAGAAGGGAAACATGTTCAAAGAGGTTATGTTTGGATGAGGATGAGAGGGAGGGGATCACTCTGGCTTCCTGCATTATTTCTGTAAATGAGGATGAGCCTCTTACCCAGTCCCATCACAGACTGACTGCACACACTCTAATGGTGATCACTATTGCACTTTTAAGAGACTCAAGCTGATTTCTAAAAAAAAAAACAGAACAGTTTTGTGTTCACAGCTTACTATAACTATAACTATAACTATACTAACATTGGCTGAATGACTGCCAACTATCAACTCTCAAAAAACTAAAAAAACCAACCATACTTGAAAATATCACTCCTGTGATAATTAACACCCATATAGAGACAGCATTTATATCCTCACCTGCTAATTTAGCTGTTTCTCACTGCTGGGCCCTCAAATTATAAACAGTGTTGGTAAAAACCTCCAGTGAAATATGATGAACCTAAAGGTTGGTTTAAGGTTGTTAGAGCCATATATTGTTACATTTACTTAAGCAATTACCTTGTTAACTTTCCAAACATTTTACAATTGGCAGTTGCTTGATTACATCACCAACAGATATGGCATCATGACACAACAGAGGAAGAGGGTGTGAACAGAGTTCCTGACAGGTCAAAACAGTGAGGATATGGTTTTATATTCAAAGGTTTACATAATCATCTAGCAACAATACTACAAGAGAAGTCCTGTGTGCAATCACATTTGATCATGAAGTTTCTACAGTTATGCAGCAAATCATTCCCAAAAGTCGTCACTAAATCAAAGTCAAGGCCAAGAGTCCGATCAAATGCATTTGAACTTACATCATTTCATAAACAATGATTTCAGATATTTACCTCAATACAAATATTTGCTTTGAACACTAACCATAGGAAGAATTATTTATCTGCATATGTGCCACATTTTATCAGATCCATATCAGATTATTTCTAATGGTATTTCTATTCCAATAAAACAAATGCATGCCCATGTCTCCACTGGCAGGTTTGTTCATTCCTGAATATATTCTGTCCTGAATATTGTGAAACTATCATATAATGTGTCATAAAATAATATCAAACTGCACATGCTAAGAATATTTGATCCAGCGACGTTTCTCGGGGGAAATCACAGTCTTGACAACTAAATCATTCTGCAGGTGCTTGTGCTTTTGTGAACCAAAACATAGCAGATACGCAGGCAATTCATTCTCCATTCACTGAAACAACCAATGGTTTGCCAAGGATCTCAACTCTCTCCAACACTGCCCTCTGCTGGCTCAAACCTGGGACACAACCATTTTACAGCAAACTCATTTTTAATATCACTTCCTTAAAGAATTTCTTATTCACTTCCTTGTTGACTCAATAATACAGTAGCTTGTACTGAGACCTCTGAGACACATGGAGACTTGCTAGAGGCTGGACCCCAGGTCAGGACACACACTGACACTTCATGATTCAAGACAATGCAGATGGAAAATGTGTGCAAGGAATGGTAAGGGCGGAGAGAAGAAGGGGTGTGAAGGCGATATTTCATCATTTCATCTTCTAATGATGCAAAAAAACTACAAACTGACAACCAGATTATAGCCACCAATGTCTGCTTCTGTGAAACAGGAAAGCACATCAAACGAAAGCAGAAGGATGAACAAATGTAAATAATTAGGAGGAAACACTTTGGAATAAGATCCAACCTGAGCAGAATTCACATGCAAAAAAGTATACTTTCAAAATGGCCTGAATTCACCCATAATTTACTCTGTACTCACTCATTTGTTCTAAATTGACAAAATAAATTATACGTGTTCTATATTTAACTGAGTGTTGTGTTTTTTCTCCTGGTTGTCCTTATTACCGAACCAGCAGACATGTTATAAAGCAAGTTGTTGTTTAGTATTTCCCTTACATCTGCCAAACAAAACAGAAAAGCAGCATGAATTTATATAAAATGAACAAGGCTATAGAAACTAAACTAAGGAGGGAGAAAGACGGAGAGAAGGCCGTGTTGGCAGTCGTTCATTTAGCTGAACTTGGATGAAAGTTAGAGGGTCATGGTTTCTATCCCAGGTGCAAAAGCCTATGCATGGAATGATGCGAGACAGTTTCGGGTGCTAACCTTGAGAGGAGAGATGTGGGAATGGGACACATAGCCGTGGACATTCTCGATCTCAGACAGGTTCTTCTCGGACACATGCACCAGCTCAGGGGCGCGCACCTCGTTGGTGAGTCGCGGGAATCCCTGGTCCAGAGGCGGCGAGTCGTCTTCTTGGTAGTGGTACTGCTGAGAGTTAAAGGAGATTGAAAGGTAGAAAAAGAGAAGGGTGGACATTGAGAGAGAAAGAAAGATATCAATATGGCAAAACTGTAAGGCCAGAGAAGCACCACATTCACAATACAGGTGAGAGATAGTAATTCGTTATTTTGCATACTATTATTTATGAATATGAAATATTAATTATATATGGTCAGTGTCTCACACTTAGAATATACGATATTTAATTTCTGTAAGCACCAACTTCTGCCTCAAAATGACCATGGAGTTGGAACACGGACACAGTCAATGTATTACAAGTTGGTAAACACACATTTTGCATGTACCCAAGCAGTACATGAAAAACATGCTGATCTTGGAGGACTTCCCTTCTTCCTTGGTGTGGGTGTTTAGTGAAATATGTGTGAGGGAAATGTCTTACATATCCCTAATTAACATGTAAACCCAGTGTTGACATGAATTATAACAAAATGAACAATATAAATATAGTCATAACAGAGATGTTCATGGGACTCAACAATGTAAGTATGTTGTGACCCAATGAACACAGGATGTGGTAAATTAGAAGTCAAATTTTACAATGCAGTGCATCTACATGATGAAAAATCATTTTAACTTCATGAGAACTAAAAAAGCAATCATGACTTGTCAGCAGAGTAAATACTGGGGGTGTTCGCCACAATACTGATACTGTATGCAACTTGAATGAGGTGAATAAATACTACCCCCCTTCCTCCACTCTCTCACCCAAGGAGCGTTCATCAAGGCAGGGTTCATGCAGGGTGGGGGTTGGCCGTTGTGGGGGGACCCCTGTACCGTTGGTGGCCTGTTCTGGAGAGAGCAACCGGACCATATGTAACCACCAAGAGCAAATAGAACAGGGATGACCAAGAAATAAAGTGCATAGACAATCAATCACGTCCAAGATCCCGAGCACACAACCAGTACACTCATACAGAAGCAAAACATCAGCAAGAGGATGAGAAGCTCATATGTACTAGCACATACAGTACTGTGGGGGGATGTATTGTTCTGTACTAACACAACAGAACACATGCAGGGCAGATGGGGCAAGGATGCAAAATGTAACACACGCAAACACAAAGGGAAGTAACCAATGAGTAGACACAGAGCAAAAATCATCCCATGGCATGGTTACACACTCAAGTAAAGCGATTACATCAGTGATAAAGAGTGAACTACAGCATGACACAATTCTTAGCAAAGAAATATCTACTGTTATAGATAATTATTTTAGCAGCACTCGAACATAGAGCAACATGATGGTATCATCCGCTAACAAAAGAGCAAGAGCAAGCCTCTCAATTTAGTCAATGTGTACACACTGAGAATGACAGAAGAGTAATAAGTAGATACAACAGACTCCGAGATTAAGGGGTTACACAAACAGAAGGGCTCTTCATGCAGAGAGTGTGGTGAGCTGCATCAACGCCCCAGTGATCACAGTTTTTTCTGATGATACCTAAAGGTAGCAATGCAAAGAGATGCATTCTAGTGTTAGGAGGACGCAGCTACCAGGGCTACTAAAATAGGAGAGCATTCTGGAATTATTCTGGTATTCTCATGCATGCATTATCTACTTTATAATCCTGTAAAATGTAAGAGAAATAAAAAAGGTGAAGGGACAACTTGAACTTGATTCTTAAGAAAATATTTTCTGTTAATTTTAAACACAAAATAGGCTAAATTAAATGCAAGCCTGCACAGCATAAGTGAGTCCAGAAAAAATATGGATAGATGGATAAATGTCATATATAAATGATTAGTCATTCTGTGTCTGTCTGTGAGCATGCCTAGGTTCTCATGTTCTCCTGAGTGAGTATTTTACAATTGCAGGTAGTTTTACCAATGCAAGTAAGTAGTAGTTGGGGTAGGTGTATGTATGTGTGTGTGTGGGGGGGGGGGCTGATGTGGATTATAGATAGTAATGACGGCTGCATTCATGTTTTCATACAATCTTTGTCTTAACATTCTAAAAGCCAAAATACAACACCCTGCCGAGGCAACTCCTCCAGGCAGCTATGTGGTGCATTCATGTGCTGGTGGGTATCTCAGCCATCCAATACTTTACAATCAGCAGTTTAACAGTGATGCATTTATGAGTTATGTTGTAAGACTGTAATGTATGTAGCTATGAATGTGTAATGTGATCTGCAGTGAGACTCATGGAAAATGTATAAAACTATAAGCCCTATTTAAACGGCCTAAAGTGCATGCGCAAGTACATTTAGGGTGTGTCCATCTCCACTACTGATTATTCCAAACATAGCTACAACAAAAACAACATACACACTGGAAATGCAGCTGCACACAATGTTAATAATCTGGTCCCTGGTAATCTGGGATGTTAAATGTAATGAGTATTATTGGATATGTTCAAAACTTACCCAGGGCATACTGTGAAGGTATAGAATAGGAATGGCATGCCTTCATTTCTGTGAGGCATCGCTTATGTGTTTATGACCACACAGCTGTTATTTTACTTCCTCCTCCTGCTCCCACAGTGTCTACTTATGTTTCTTCACGCGTCCTCAATACCAAGTCTGTGTGACAGCTTTCACAAGAAAAAAATATGTTCAAATATGAGTTTCTAAATAACCTAAACAATACATGTAAAGCTGCACTTGATTCCATAGTAGCTGCAAAAATCAGGAAGGTGAAACCCACTCGCAGCACGCCTTGGCTAAATAACAACACTGAGAGAAATAAAGAGTTTATGCAGACGAGTTGAACTGTTGGTGGTGTCAATTGTGAAAGATCTAATGTCCACTTATCTAAACACAGTCAAAGAGGACAGGTCCTCCTATTTCTTCAGCAACATAACAACAAACCGTCATAACAGAGAATCCTTTTCAAATATTATAATAAATAATAATGATCTCGATAATGTCATTCATGCTTTAATTTCATCATGGTCAGATTATTGCAATGCACTGCAATAAGGGTTAAGACAAAAACATCTCACGCCTTCAGGTGTTACAAAACACAGCTGCTCGGCTTTTAACAAATATTAGAAGACAAGATATATATATATATATATATATATATATAGATATATATATATATATATATATATATATATATATATATATATATATAGATATACAAGACATATTTAAGATTTTAGTCATTACCTTTAAAGTACTTCATGGTTCAAATCCCAGTTACATAGCTGAATTGTTGCGGCTCAAGACTAAAGGTGACCGGGCCCTTTAGCTCTGGAACTCACTGCCTGAGGCTCTCAGTCTTCAGAATCAGTGACATAGTTTAAAAAACTTCTCAAAACATTTATTTAAAAACAATTTTTTTTAAAGTATGCAAGCACATACTTTTATTTCCAAACATGTTATCGCTTTCAATTTTTTAGAAAGTTTATTATTTGTATTACCATAATATTATTAATGCAGCTGGATTAATGGGAGGAGCCCTCTGCCTGTTTACTTTTTGTACCTGTAACCAAGCAACGACTGCCAGCGAGGACACACACCAACACACACAGTAACCACGATGAACTCTCATGGTTTTGATGATCTACATAAACTTGTCTCCAAATGTTATTATAAACATGAAGCTATGGTGGGCTGGCAAAAACACCCTTAATTAGATAGGACGCTCCACTGCTGCACCCTGATGCATGCTGCACTGTGACAAAGCACAGCCAACAGAAGTAAAAATGGATTAAAAGCTAATATTGGTAGATTCAGAATTCCCCAAATTATATGACACCAGTCTCCGCATATATGGTGACATCCGGAGGGAAGGCCTATCTTGGAAAATGGTTTCCAACCACGTTGGAATCCAAGGTGTGTTTTAACATGGCGATCCGATCAGATTCAACTTTATTGTCATTGCACAGGGACAATGAAATTCAGTACACATCTAACCAGAAGAGCAAAATAATCAGTCAGTGTCATATTTGTATAAGATACAGTCTATAGAGAATATGAAGGATATGAAAAAGCGATCACCATCTGGTGGTGAGTTGGATCAAGGGGTGGGGGAAGACTCTGGACAGACCTGGTAAACCCAAACGGGTAGTGCGGGTGAACTGGGAACGTCTGGAGGAAGCCCCTGTCCTGGGGATCTTTAACTCACACCTCCGGTGGAGCTTTTCAGTCATCCCTGTGGAGGTTGGGGGCATTGAACCTGAGTGGGCGATGTTCAAAACCTCTATTGCTGAAGCTGCGGTGATGAGCTGTGGTCTGAAGGTCTTAGGTGCCTCAAGGGGCGGTAACCCTCGAACACCGTGGTAGACCCCGGTGGTCAGGGAAGCCGTCCGACTGAAGAAGGAGTCCTTCCGGGTTATGTTATCCGGGAGGACTCCGGAAACAGTTGCAGGGTATCGAAGGACTAGAAGGGCGGCAGCTTCTGCCGTGTCAGAGGCAAAGCAGCGGGTGTGGGAGAAGTTCGGAGAAGCTATGGAGAAGGACTTTCGGTCGGCACCAAGGTGCTTCTGGAAAACCATCCGGCACCTCAGGAGGGGGAAGCGAGGAACCATCCAAGCTGTGTATAGCAAGGGTGGGACCCTGCTGACTTCAACTGAGAAGGTTATCGGCCGCTGGAAGGAGCACTTTGAGGAACTCCTGAATCCAACTAACACGCCCTCTATGGTTGAGGCAGAGCTGGAAGCTGATGGGGGATCATCGTCAATTTCCCTGATGGAAGTCACTGAGATAGTCAAACAACTCCACAGTGGCAAAGCCGCAGGGGTTGATGAGATCCGTCCAGAAATGCTGAAGGCTTTGGGTGTTGGGGGGCTGTCTTGGTTGACACGCCTCGTCAACATTGCGTGGAAGTCTGGGACAGTGCCTAGGGGTTGGCAGACCGGGGTGGTGGTTCCCCTATTTAAAAAGGGGGACCAGAGAGTGTGTGCCAACTACAGGGGTATCACACTTCTCAGCCTCCCTGGTAAAGTCTACTCCAAGGTACTGGAAAGGAGGGTTCGGCCGGTAGTCGAACCTCTGATTGAAGAGGAACAATGCGGATTCCGTCCTGGTCGTGGAACAACAGACCAACTCTTTACTCTTGCAAGGATCCTGGAGGGGGCCTGGGAGTACGCCCATCCGGTCTACATGTGTTTTGTGGATCTGGAGCAGGCGTATGACGGGGTCCCCCGGGTGATACTGTGGGAGGTGCTGCGGGAGTATGGGGTGAGGGGGTCACTTTTGAGGGCCATCCAATCCCTGTACGCCCAAAGCGAGAGTTGTGTCCGGATACTCGGCAGTAAGTCGGACTCGTTTCCCGTGAATGTTGGCCTCCGCCAGGGCTGCGCTTTATCACCAATCCTGTTCGTGATTTTCATGGATAGGATATCGAGGCGTAGTCGTGGAGGAGAGGGGTTGCAGTTCGGTGACCTGAGGATCTCATTGCTGCTCTTTGCAGATGATGTGGTCCTTATGGCATCATCGGTCTGTGACCTTCAACAGTCACTGGATCGGTTCGCAGCCGAGTGTGAAGCGGTTGGGATGAGGATCAGCACCTCCAAATCTGAGGCCATGGCTCTCAGCAGGAAACCGGTGGATTGCCTACTCCGGGTAGGGAATGAGCCATTACCCCAAGTGAAGGAGTTCAAGTACCTCGGGGTCTTGTTCGCGAGTGAGGGGACAATGGAGCGAGAGATTGGCCGGAGAATCGGAGCAGCGGGGGCGGTATTACAGTCACTTTACCGCACCGTTGTGACGAAAAGAGAGCCAGAAGGCAAAGCTCTCAATCTACCGGTCGATCTTCGTTCCTACCCTCACCTATGGTCATGAAGGCTGGGTCATGACCGAAAGAACGAGATCACGGGTACAAGCGGCCGAAATGGGTTTTCTCAGACGGGTGGCTGGCGTCTCCCTTAGAGATAGGGTGAGAAGCTCAGCCATCCGTGAGAGACTCGGAGTAGAGCCGCTGCTCCTTTACGTTGAAAGGAGCCAGTTGAGGTGGTTCGGGCATCTAGTAAGGATGCCACCTGGGCGCCTCCCTAGGGAGGTGTTCCAGGCACGTCCAGCTGGGAGGAGACCCCGGGGAAGACCCAGGACTCGGTGGAGAGATTATATCTCCTCACTGGCCTGGGAACGCCTCAGGATCCCCCAGTCGGAGCTGGAGGATGTGGCCCGGAGAAGGGAAGATTGGGGTTCCTTACTGGAGCTGCTGCCCCCGCGACCCGATCCCGGATAAGCGGTAGACGATGGATGGATGGATGGATGAAAAAGCTAAGTGTACAGCTTGAACAGGGTTGACAGGATATAATACAGATGTATCACCATTGCTAGCAGCAATGAAATGACAAGCTTTGCCTATTACAGGCGCTAGAACTTTTGAAAACCCTGCCTACATTGCATGCTACATAGTAGCTGTGTTCATGTCTTCCAGTAAGTCAAATAAACACAAATAAAACTGGTGATGAATGATTTCTAAAACAGCATTGGAATTGTGTTATTCCAAGATAAAACTTTCTATTAAAACTCTTCAGAATCTTTAATCCACTAGGATTTTCAAAAGTAGTAACACAAACACGTAATGAGCATGTATAGGCTTTACTTTAATGTCTCAAGCCTATATAAGGCCATAGTACACTGATAAGCAGCCAACAGTGGAATTCCTATAATGAGGTGAAATGTTTGCGAGAAGCACAGTAGGCACGGAACTAGAAATCATATCTGTATCAATCCAAGGCCTTTTGACCGTAAACCTGAGAGAAGCCCAGTGACCTACAATATAGTGTGGAGCACGACAGCACCGAGTAAAATCATCCAAGCTCTTGATACGCAACCATATTGTAATAGAAAAGTGTGGATCAATATTGTAGCATTGTTTGGTGGGTATAAAGCCTGGTGGGTTTTCAATTTGTTTACTACTGCTTAATTATTTGATTTGCTGAGATTTAACGGAGTTAATAGATAATAAATGTTATTTCCTGTTATATTTTGTTAGTCACCTTCCCCTCTTTTGTTGTAGACAACTTCACTTCCTGCCTTTGTGGGTTTTTCACCTGTGTGTCTGTCCCACTCTGATTGTTTTCACTGTCCTTTTCTTGTGGATTTAGTCTTTGTGCTCCCTTCTCCTTGGGCCAGTTTGTCATGTTTCTATGTTCGTTGTACCAAGCGTTTCAGCCCTAGTTCCTGTGTTTAGCGAACTCCAGGATACTCAACAGTATACTTCTACAGGTGCACCATCGAGAGTCTCATAACTGGCTGCATCACAGCCTGGTATGGCAGCTGCACCGCCTGGCTCTGCATTGGGTGGTAAAAACTGCTCATCCCATCCCAAAACCTCTACACCCAGCAGAACCCCCAATCACCACAGACACAAATTGTTCTGTCTGCTGCCAGTAGCATCCAGTCCTGCACCACCATGCTCAGGGACAGCCTCATCCCGCAGGACTCTTGCGATTTCGAGTTCCCCACTGTCACTTTACTCGCACCATTTCTATTTAGAGATGTCACTACTATGCCATACCTACAGTATATACTTATTGGTACTGCACTGAACATACATATTCCACTGCACTGGCTCCAACCAATTACTTAACTGGTTACTGTTTAAAACAGGTTAACACTGCATATAATTGAATTGTCCAAAAATATAAACACAACACTTTTGTTTTTGCTCCCATGTTTCCTGAGCTGAAGACTTTTCCTATGTACACAAAAGGCCTATTTCTCTCATATTGTTCACAATTTTTTTTTTTATCTGTGTTAGTGAGCACTTCTCCTTTGCCGAGATAATCCATCCACCTCACAGGTGTGGCATATCAAGATGCTGATTAGACAGCTCCACTGCAGGTGTGCCTTAGGGCTGGTTACAATAAAAGGCCACTCTAAAAAATGTGCAGTTTGTGAAAAATAGATGGTGTAACCCTGGGCACATCACTATTAAAGAGCAGGTTTGCAGTGGGGATGTTGAGCTACTATCTGTTGGCCTATCTGCCGCATGTATTCTTGCAAGTTATCATGATAGCGGCGTATATTCCCCCCTCTGCTAGCGCTGATGTGGCTTGTGACGTCATCAACTCCACTGTAAGCAGGCCGCAGACACAGCACCCAAACGCCTTCCTTCTGATTAGATTAGATTAGATTCAACTTTATTGTCAGGTTGTATGTGCAAAGAGTAATGGTATGACCATATATGTACAGTAACAACATTGAACAGTATAAAAGGTATAGTATGTGCAGATAAGAATAGTGCAAATAACATGTCCGTAAGTACGAGTGTAAGTGAGTGCAATGATGCTAATGAAGTGATGGAGAAGAGTTCAGCAGAGTCACTGCCTCAGGGAAGAAGCTCTTCTTGAGTCTGCTGGTGCGAGAGCGGAGGCTTTTACAACGCTTGCCGGATGGAAGGAGGGTGAACAGTCTGTTGTTGGGGTGGGAGGCATCCTTGATGGTGTTCCGGTTTTCACCACCCGCTGGAGAGACTTCTGGTCTGAAGCGGAGCAGTTGCCGTACCACACTGTGATGCAGTTTGTGAGTATGCTCTTGAACTCTTGGTACAGCGGTAGAAGTCCACCAGGATCCTGGGGCCAAAGTGAGCTTTCTTAAGACCCCGTAGGGCTCTGTTAGAGTAGAGTAGAGTAGCACTGTTGCGCCTTTTTGACCAGGGTGGAGGAGTTCAGAGATCAGGTGAGTTCATCGGAGATGTGAATGCCAAAGAACTTGAAGCTGGACACACGCTCCACTGCAGCTCCGTATTTGCATGGCTCCTAGCCTGCCTTAAGTCCACAATGATCTCCTTGGTCTTCTTGGTGTTAAGAGTCAGGTTGTTATCAGTACACCACGTGGCCAGGTGCTGTACCTCATCCCTGTAAGCCGACTCGTCATCACCTCTGATCGGGCCTACCACCGTAGTGTCATCTACAAACTTGATTATGGTGGACTCTGGTGACTTTAATCATGCCTCTCTTTCTACTCTCTGCCCACATTCAAACAATATGTCACATGCCCCATCAGAGACGATAAAACACTGGACTGGACTGTATGCCAACACCAAGGAGGCCTACAGCTCATCACCTCTTCCTCCCCTGGATAGATCAGACCACAACTTACTATACCTCCTGCCTGTGTACAAACCCCTTGTATGCAGACAGCCAGTGACCACACGCACTGTGAAGAGATAGTCTGCAGAGTTTGAGGAGGCCCTGAAAGATTGTTTTGACGCCAATGCGTGGGATGTGTTCACAGACTCTCATGGGGAGGATATTAACAGCCTTACAGACTGTATCATGGACTATATAAACTTTTGTGTGGATAACGTCGTACCCACCAGGACTGTACGATGTTTCCCAAACAACAAACCATGGATGAATCCTGAGATAAAGGCTCTCCTCAAAGACAAAAAGAGGGCCTTTAGGTCAGGTAACAAGGAAGAGCTGAGGATTGTTCAGAGGGAGCTAAGGTGGAAGATCAGAGAAGGAAAGAACACCTACAGGAAGAAGATGGAGGAGCAGCTGCAGCAGAGGAATGTCAGCAGTGTCTTTAGAGGCCTGAAAACCATCTCTGGGTACAAGGAGCCAGACTCTCAGCCCAAGGGGGACCTAAAGTGGGTGAATGACTTGAACATTTTTTTCAATAGATTTGATCAGTCAGGTGCCCCTCATTCTCATAGTCATTCCCCCTGCTGCAACCCCCACTGTCCTTATCAACGGGATACGACCCTGTCATCTCCACCCTGCCCCCTCCCTCAACCCCCAGCATCAGCTACTCCACACACCCACTCTTTATCCCGCTTCTCCACCCACACCCACACTCCACTCACTACCTACACTTTGTCCCTCACAACCAACCAGGTGAAGAGGGAGCTCAGAGCTCAAAGCTCCTCAAATCCTGTACGAACCAACGGGTGCGGGATTGTGGAGCTATTGTTCAACCTGAGCCTGAAGAAAGGGAGGGTACTACTACTGTGGAAAACATCTTGTGTGGCACCTGTGCCAAAGACCCCCCATCCCAAAGACTCAGCCGTGGACCATCACCTCACCAGCTGGATTCTGGACTACCTCACCAACCGTCCACGGTACGTGAGGACCCGGGAGTGTCACTCGGACACAATTGTCTGCAGTATGGGGGCCCGCAGGGAACGGTTCTGTTGGGGATGACAAGGAGTACAGGGAGCTGACACAGGACTTTGCACTCCTGTGCCAGAGGAACCATCTCCTGATCAATGCAGGGAAGACCAGGGAGCTGGTGGTGGACTTCAGGAGGCGCCATCATTCTCCCCCGACACCAGTGAACGTCCTGGGAATGGACATTGAGATACCTGGGTGTTCAGCTGAACAATAAACTGGACTGGTCAGATAACTCTGCTGCTCTGTTTAAGAAGGGACATAGCAGCTTTATCTGCTGAGGAGACTCAGGTCTTTTGGAGTGCAGGGGGCACTCCTTAAGACCTTCTTTGACTCTGTGGGGGCATCAGCTATTTTCTATGGAGTGGTCTTCTGGGGCAGCAGCATCTTGGCCGCTGACAGGAAGAGACTGAACAGACCGATGAAGGCCAGCTCTGTCCTGGGGACCCCTCTGGACATTGTGGAGGTGGTGGGAGACAGGAGAATGACAGCCAAGCTTCTCATCTCTGTTGGACAACATGTCCCACCCCCTCCAGGACACTTTGTCCACACTGTGCAGCTCCTTCAGCGACAGGCTGGTTCACCCGCGGTGTCTCACGGAGAGATACCGTAGGTCCTTTCTCCCAGCAGCGGTCAGACTGTACAATCACCACGGCCCCTAGTAGACCACCACACCAAGAACAGACTATTCCACCACTGTTGTACAATAATCACTGCCATGTGCAATATTCACTTTTTGTCATTTGTACAATTATCACTGCCATGTGCAATATTCACTTTTACAACTTTGTACCAACCACCTTGTACTTATATTACTTTTATTCTATTTAACTATTGTGTACTTGTCACTTTACTTCATATGTTCTTTTGCTGTAACAAGGTACATTTTCCTGTTGTGGGACTTTGTGGTGTTTTCTGTGGTTGTTGTTTTGCTTTCTCCTTCCCGGAAAATTCAATGAAAACTATTTGAAGTAAATAACACATCCACACCATACCACATTTTTGAACCGTCATAAAAAAAAATGTTGGAGCGGTCAATGTTAGATTTAGTTAGATGTTAGATTTCGTGCAGATAAAAAAGGTATTCTGGAATTAATAATAATAATAATAATAAATTGTATTTATAAAGCGCCTTTCAAAGCTAAAAGCAATCTCAAGGCGCTAAAATGCAGGACAACAACAACAACAACAACAACAACAGACATAAGATTTTACGGAAAGGCTTTTGTGAAAAGAAAGGTTTTTAGGCTCTTCTTGAAGGAGTCGGTGGCCTGTGGAGCCCTCAGGTGTTCTGGGAGGGAATTCCACAGGTGAGGAGCGGCTGAGCAGAAGGCCCGATCGCCCATGGTGCGGAGCTTGGTCCTAGGGGGGGTGGAGCAAAGTTTTTTTAGAGGAGCGGAGGTTGCGTGTGGAGGTTTGTTGGGGGAGGAGTTCCTTGAGGTACGGAGGAGCATTTCCATGTATGCACTGATGGGTGGGTAGGGAGATTTTGTATTTGATACTGAATGCGACAGGAAGCCAATGGAGGGAGTGGAGAATGGGTGTGATGTGGTTATATTTTCGCACCCTCATCAGGATCCTAGCGGCGCTGTTCTGGATATATTGGAGCTTTTGAAGGCTCCCGCTTAAAATCCTGATGAGGAGAGTGTTGCAGTAGTCCAACCTTGAGGAGACAAAGGCATGGACGAGTTGTTCAGCATCTGCGAACTTGCACCTCCCAGGGATACATACTCTGTTCTTCCAGAGAGGTAGGACTGGAACCAACTCAGGGCGGAGTCAGAGAGTCCGATGGTGTAGTGGAGGCGCTGAAGGAGGATCTGATGGGCAACCATGTCGAACGCTGCAGTCAGATCCAGGAGGATGAGGAGAGATGGGGAGCCAGCGTCAGCCGGCAGAGCTGTTTCTGTGCTGTGGGCGGAACAGAAACCGGACTGGAATTCTCAAAGAGGCAGTTGGCTTTGAGATGGTCCTGAAGCTGGGCTGCAACTACTTTTTCCAATACCTTTGATAAAAACGGCAGGTTGGAGATGGGCCTGTAGTTGGTGAGGACATCCGGGTCTAAGGTGGGTTTTTTGAGAAGAGGTCTGATGACGGCAGTTTTTAGAGAAGATGGGACATGACCAGTCTGGAGCGAGAGGTTAATGACTTTGGTGATCAGGGGGCTTAGAGCACAAATGTTGGATGTTACCAGGGCTGTGGGAAAAGGGTCCAGTGCGCAGGTGGAAGGTTTCATCCTGCGGATGACGTCCTCAACCTCTTGCTGAGAGATCTCCAAGAAGACGCAAAGAGGTGGGAAAATCCCAGGCTATGGGTTGACAGCAGGGACAGACTGAGCAGAGAAACTGGAGAGAAAAGAGTGGATGGTGTCGACTTTAGTCTTGAAGAAAGTAATAAAGCTATTGCAATGCTCTTCTGTGGTGTCGGTGTGTGAAAGAGTTTGTGGCCTGAGGAGATGATTTATGGTGGAGAACAACTGCTTGGAGTTTTTGCTTGGAGGGTTTTTATTGATGATATTGGAGTAGAACTGTGTCCGTGTGTTTCTGAGTGACTCTGAGTAGGCTTTTTGGTGTTCTTGAAAGGCTAATCTATGAACACTGAGTCCAGATTTTGTGAAACGCCTCTCCAGTACACGCCCAGCTGCCTTCATGTTCCGTAGCTCTGAAGTGAACCAGGGTGCTGAGCGTGAGAAGGTGACTGTTTTCACCGGAGCGTGGAGATCCAGGATATTGCTCAGTGTTCGATTGTAGAAATCCAATGCAGAGGGGATTTGCTGGAGGTTCAACGTCATGATGTCTGTGTTGATGTTTTTAAGATTTCTGAAATTAATTCTGGCAACAGGAACCTGACTGTAGGAGCTGACTGGCTCATTGGAAGCCGACAGACTGCTAGCTAGCCAGCTAGAGTTAGTTGTCCGGGAGCTGTCGATAGCAGTGGAAAGTACCAGCAACAGGTAGCAGCGGTTATCCAAACATGGTTTGTAATTCAGTAGAAATGCAGTCAGCAGAAGATATAAGTTAGATGTTTAAAGGTAACATCTAACAACAGGCTTAAACTAGTACTAGCAGGAGGAGAAGCGGCGAACAAGCAGCGCCAGCGTCCTCTCGCTCCTCGGTGTACAACCTATTCATGAAAGAGTGGTAAAAGTAGTGGTGAATATATATATATATATATATATATATATTGTGACTTCTTGAGAGGTTGGAAGCTTTCCTCTGGGAGCTCTGGAGGAATACCAGTCAACATTGAAATTTCAAAATAAGGGAAATCTTTTGCCGGACTCCGCCCATATTTTAACAGCTCTCAGCCACCAATGAATAAACACATAAGGGACGGGTATATACATTCAGGAAATGTATGTTTATTTAAGGTATGTATTACTTGTACAGACATGTTTATAAGATTTATGTATTTTATTTGATGCGTTATTATCATCAATTTATTTGATGATTGATGAGTTGTGTGGCTTTTGTGTCTCTCCGACGAGGACTTCCTTGCGATGGCAGAGTCGGGAAACATGTCGCGACACTGCGACTGAAATCAACGCAGAAGCTGAAGGCTACCTTATTTTTAGCGCAAAGCATTGACATCTTTCCCTCAGCTTTGGTCACTTGGTCCTCCGACACAGTTCTTGTCACACATGAAGTCATTGACAGTGAATGTGTTTGTGCCTCGTGCTTGTGCTTGGACGATTTTTCCGCCGTGTGCGATGCTAACATCTGAATGGTACACTTTACAAAAAGCATGAGTTTGCCCGACTCTGCTTTTTATTAAATAAGAGAAGGTATCCTCTCATTTGGTACTTACATAAAGTTTTAACTTGTTTGGCAGGTACAACTGCATCTCCATCTATCTCCCGTTCACTGTGACTCTCATCCACCTTTTGTGTTATTGTTCCTGTTTTCTTCTTCTGTGTGTTTACTGGCGGATAACGTTTTTCAGCTAAAGTTAAACATAATACTGCCACCTGCTTTACCGGGGGCCACTTTACACTTTTTTTAATTAGGCCTATTTGTTGTTTTTTTAAGGGTTAAACATACGGGATAATTACGGGAAAATATTTTTACAGGAGAAATACGGGATAGAAGTAAAAATACGGGATAATCCCGGGAAAAACGGGAGGTTTGACAGGTATGTCTGGAGGTGTGGGTGCAGGAAATGAAGACAGCCAAAACATAGTTGTCAAACTTAAATCCGGTGTATTTAGTTTTCTTATACAGGTTAACTTATTTCTCTACAGACATACAAAACAAAACAGGTATTCAAATCAAAACCTCTAGTTGTCTTCTCTTCACCTCAGGCATTGTCTATTTTCGCTCCACTGTCTCCCTCCCCCCTTTTAGCTGCCATACTAGGGCAACCAGCTGATATGGTACAGCTGGGCAGCAAACCTTGTCCTGACTTCCCTGCTGACTATTGGTTTTGCAGTCTGGTGGCTTGTAATCCCTGCTGCATCCACCGGGAGGGAATGTATCTCCCATCTATGACATTTTTCATTTATCATGTCACGTTGCTATGTTTGTACTTAACAAATTGATTTCTTGGTTAAGTCTGATGAACGTCACACGTCACACTCTCCTGTAGTGATTCCTCTCAACGTGAAGGTTTATAATATGCTGTAGTTGTGGGGCTGTGTACAAAGTGTCACCGCTCACGTGTGGCACTGTCATGCTCCACTGAGAGGATCCCTTCTCTCTGATGTTCACTACAGCAGAATCAAGATGAGATGGAAATGTGGGTTGGCATGGCCGAGGGCAGATTCAGAGCCTCTGTGCAGATTTAGTGTGGAATCTCCTAGCGGTTGTGTGCACTGACCTCTTTCTGTGGCTTTATATATCTACAGTTAGACTCTCTTCCCCCATTCTCTGCTATGGTCCTAATTCCTACAGACAGTAGGAGGGAAAGCTGAGCTATGGGGAAAAGGAGGAGCACCTGGCCTCTGTTTGTCTTGTTTTTACAATGAAAACATACATACTCCTGTTGTCATCTTGGGTTTTTGTTAGCGTCAGACTCTTTTTAGCTGAGCGATGGATTTTGTACCCATACACGTTCTAGGTGTTTTTCCAGGTTGAATATGCTTTAGTGTTATTTATGGGATTACTTGGAATAATCCTATGGTGCTAAACAGACCAGTGTCCGCAGTTTGAGGATTTGATGCAGTGAAGTTGATGCAGTGTTTCCCCTATTCATTCAACAGTGATGCAGTGCCGATGCTAAATGATTAGCGCCACTGCTATAAATACAAATCTTCAAAGCAACACACTTCTTATCTCTACTTTAAGCATCCAGAGCATGAACGAGGATTAAAAATGGAACACCCACAGACATTGAAACCGTTGTTCAAAAGCGCAGTTAGTGACCACAAAGGCTCCGCTGCCGGCCTCGCTACTTATTAAAACACCACATTAAGCATACTGGGGGTGGCCCCAGGGTTTAAACGTCAGTTGCATATATTTACACTATACAAGAGCTAACTCAAAGATCAGTTCACACAGATTAAATAAACTAGTTCCCATTCATAGTTCACAAATTCATGGTCCAAATAAGTTCACATCCTTTTCTTCCGCTTTTTCTTTTAAACTGGTCGGATGCTATGGCAAACCAGGTGTGTGTGCATGCGATACAAGTGCACAAAACAGTATCCGCAAGCGGGCGGGGCTGTGAGTAGCAGAAGCACAATCGTCCCCAAGCGCTCGCAACTAACACTGATGTTTGAGACTTTGGAGGGGGGATGGAATAGACTGATGATGCTGGAGCACTAGCCATGCTGGCCTGCCCTTACATTATCTCCACCAATTTCCTCTACAGGTTTATTAAGCATCTGACAGAAATTCAACTATTTATTTTAGAATAAACATTGAATGTCATTTTTAGCCATGTTTTGTAAATATGTGTCAGCTAAATTTTATGTTTTTGAATTTTCAAATGATTTTGGCTGATGATGGTCATGATTGGCAAGTTTTTTTCTCTAGTATTGGAAATATAGAAATGCCTAGCGCAAGTTCATTTATTTCATTCTTGTAGGTTGCTTAATCAAGTACTTTATTTCATGTATACCATTGTTAGACAGGAGGACAGGTAGTACAGGTGAGACAGGAAGTATGGAAAGAGTGAGAAGAGGACAGGAGAGAAGAGGAAGAGTCTCTGAACAATCAAAGACAGAAACGGTCCATGACATGAAAACTTTCTGATCACTTCCTCTAATTTTAAACAGTTAGAGGATTAAATTAAAATTAGAGGACGGAAATAGACGAGAAAAAGCATTTTTGCAAAGTAATTCTCCAGTTGAGGTCTGAATTACCTCAATGGTCAATTTGACTGTTTAAACTGTGTTCCAGTCAGAAGAATGAGCACATCTCTGGCACTTCAGATTCAGACATTCCCTCCTGCCCTGCAGTAACGCCTTTCCCGCCATAGCCATCACCTGAACTTCCCCACAAACTTGCTCACCTGCTTCCCATTTCCCTCTTCAGTCTTGCAGTATATGCCCATCACCATTCATTCCATGCCAGGTTGTCTCGCCTGATCTACTGCTGCCTGACTCTTGGATTGATGGTTTTCTACCGAGCCCCTTCTCAGGTGTGTCTGCCTGTTCTTACTGCCTGTCTGGTTCTGGCCCTATTTTATCCTAACCTGGGTTCAAGCTTGTCTGTTGTTTGAGCTCTTAACAGTTTTTCACATTACAGTAATTTATGGTTAATGAAAATAAGTTAGTCTGTTTAGAGATGAACTAATCTGACTTTTTCCAATCCAATACCAGAATAGTTTTTATCCTCAATGATTTCCCTCTCTGTGTGGAACTGGTTATGTGAGGTGTAAATATTTTTCAGTTCTTGTCTATAAGAGGAGATGTTTGAACAGAAAACATTTTAACCCTGTGATAATTGTATCTGCATTGTTTAGATTATTTAAATAAATTGCATCATTAATGTTTCAACCTCACAACAGCAGAAACTCTCTCATCTTCAACTTGTCCACTACATGTAACACACACTATTCCACTGTTCTGAAGTGGTGGTTTTTATCTCCAATTACTAAGGGTTCATCCTAAATAAGATATAATGTCAGTCCATGTTTCCTGAGCTGCTAAACATGTGATGAAATGTATTTTATCCAAAATCTAAAAATGACCTCCCCGTAAAAAGCACAGAACATGAATAAATCTTGTTTTAGAACCATTGCCAACTCTTCCAGCTCCACAGTAAAGGTCTACCACTGTTTTTAAATATTGTAAAGCACATGCAGGCAGTAGCTTACCATCAGAAGTAACTTTAAACCAAAATACCCTGAGAATTCAGTTTCAGAATCTAAACGAGCTTCCGTGAGAGTGTGAAAGGATCAAGTATTCACTTTCTAATCAATCTAAATCATTATAACAGGAGTAAAACCGGACGACTGTTTGACTTTACAGCACATTAAAGGCAGAGGAGTAGTTCTGACATGTCACTACGATAAATGAAGGTTGACAGTACAGGGCTGCAGAAATATTAGTAGTATTAGCAGTAGCAGTAAATATGCCCTCATTAAGCCCCAGTAAGCATTAATAGAGCTTCAAGGTTTGCAGATAGAAAAACAAAACTGTGCTAGAACTGCCTTTCAGAAATGTTGCTCTCTTTTTTTTACTTGTCAGCTTATAGAAAAACACAGCTAACGGTATCTCTTCCTGTGAAGTAAAGAGCATTTTCTACAACCTACCTTGCATCCAAACATCAGCGACAAAGTGTTGTTTGTGCAGGCAACTTTGCAGTGGCACAGCACCGGGGTGCACTCTGGGCTTTTGACTATAGGAGACATCCTTGTAAAACAGACCCGCTGAATGGACTCTGCAGTAGCACAGAGCTTCAAGGCAAAACGACGAAAAGCGACAGTCGGACTGAACAAGAAAGCTAGAAAGAGGGTTCACGCTTTATGAGAGGGAGGTTTTGCATACAGGCTTTTGCTCACACCCACCCACCCACACACACACAACACACACACACACACACACACACACACACACACACACACACACACACACACACACACACACACACACACACACTCACATTCTGTCCCCAACATACACTCCCCTTCCCTCTCTCTCTCTCTCTCTCTGTCTGGAATGCCCAGTGTCTCTATCTCTCTCTTCCCACTCTACCTCGATCACACGAACCATCCTGCAACTCTCCTTTTTTGAAAGAATTAAGTCATTAAGTCAGCCGAAATCAACTTTGTCCTGATCAGGTGCAAAAATTATTGTCACTGTTTTTGTTTTCATATTCGTATACTTAGTATGTTGCTGCTATGTACATCAACCAAGGAGTTTCTCTCAGTCTTGATGTAGTGGGCTGCCCCCAGTTGGCCAGGTTTCACCTAAAACTACAAATACAAAAGCTTTTCCATGAATATAAATATCTGTATTTATGTTTCTTTATTTCAAAAGCATGTGTTGACATGCAGCAGTGTAAGTCAGAATTCATTGCTTGCCAGAATGATGCATTCATGTGCAATTGTATTAACGTTAACAGGACATTCTTTTAAATGAAACATTTAATTTGTCGGAACAGTTCATTACAATGATTTTGTCCAGCTTTCCTCATAGGTCAGATGTTATGCATCCAATGTGTCTAGAAAAGTTCTCTATATGCTCTAAAACTACAGCTTTAACAGAATCCCTGAGCATTTTTAAACATGAAACTATATGTGTTAACCATTTTTATGTCGGAAAGTATTGAGACGGACTAACACCATGTTGATGGTATTTAATGGGATTTGTTGACCTTAACTAAAATATAAAATAAGGCCAGCTTTATCCCTTCACCTCATCAGTATTCCTCCGTTTCTTCATCACTCCCCCTAAACATACTTCTGTAATGTTAATGAACCATTCATACAAATAAATGTCTGTAATTATCCTCATACTCCACTTGCTAAAAGCTCAAATTAGAGTTAGTTTCTTCCACACAGTTACATTTACCCAGCCCTTTATTGGCACAAACCACAGCCAAAGCCAAGAAGCTCTCCGACAGATCAACAGCAGTAGTGTACGGCTCAACACTGCACGCCTTCATCTGGCACTCGGCCCAGGTAAGAGGTGAGTGCCCTGGGTGAAGGGCTAAATAATGACAAACCCACAGTGGGATAAAATCTTCTTACAAGTTACAACCTGCTGGGTCTAACTACATATTTCTGTTAGAATGTAATGCTACCTGATTTTCTGCTTATATATATATGTATATACATATATATATATACATATATATAGATAGATACATATACACACGCACACACATCAGTGTTTTTAATGTGTATGCCCTAGCTACATATTAAGAGCACATGGTTGTGCCTCTGGTCTAGTACACATTGGATTTCCCTGTTTCTCTGCTGTACTGTAAGGTAAAGTACTGTAAGTGTTACTGTGTATCATGCTGGGTCAATACACAAAACGTAAATGTAACCCTGCCACAGCTGTTTCAAACTTCTTATTTAACGTTCTTTCACACATGACTCTTCATTAGTCGTCAGTCTGCAGGAAAGCTGCAGAGGATGAGATCACACGCATGGCGAGTGAGGAGTATATCATTTATATATAACACAACTACAGTACCATGTGAAGTATACATTCTGATTCACCAGTATACATATAAAGTATACAGTACAGTGTTATCTGAAGTGAACCACTAGATGGAACCGTAACACTGAGGATGACACGTGTAAACAAAGAGGGCCAGGAACTAAAAACTCAATTAAACTGTAAAAAACATTGACTGAGGTCAATGTGGACTAATTAATCAGGGAGCCAGTGAGAAACAATTCCACAGCACATCTAATAAAGAATTATGAAATATATGAAACAAATGTGTATGCAAGCACATGCAAAATGCAAGCCACACACTCCAGTGTGGGAACTAAACTGACACATTGCATTGCCCTTTTACACGTTTAACTGGGCCATACAGTATGACTGCAGGTTCACACATTTCTTCGGTGAAACTGTCAACTCAAAATAAAGCCTCCCTGTCTATATCTTACATGTCGTCTGTCTGTCTGTCTGTTTGTCTGTCTGTCTGTCCTGTAAGAGTGGTTGCTCCTCTGTTGCTTTTGGAGTGTCGTATTCGGTACAGATTGTAAAGCCCCTTGAGGCAAATGATTTGTGATATTGGGCATTATAAATATAATTATATCATATATATTTATATAAATTGACTTGATTTTCCTAAATACAGTGTGAATGTAAGCATTGTAAGTTTTCTGTTGAGGTGGTTTTCAGGTTAACTAACTAACTAACTAACTAACTAACACTTCTGTGTCCTGAGAAGTATAGAACGAGGCTGAATGCACTCACAGCAATGACAGGACTCATTCATTCATACTGCAATTATGTTCACACAACAACATGACACACAAGCAACAGAATGCCAGCATTAACTGTCAACATTCAAAATCCATATTCATATGTCAGTTGATGTATTACTATTTCAAATACCAAATACTGAGGTCATTTCCATTACATTTTACATTTTTATACTGAAATTAGTCTTGGATGCAAATATTCAGATGAAACCACCACCATAGAGCCCATGACTCAGTGACAAATAGCATGCGAAATCCAAACTGTAAACTGAACCAACTGTGATGTTTACACACAGCACTTCCCCCACACTAGATTAATGATCCAATTACAAATATGTCCATTCAAGAGGAATACAAACACAGTTTCATAAGTGGATGTGATTACACAGAATGCAGCCATGTTCTGTCATATGTGTCTCAAATGAATGAAATACATGTTTTTCTGTGTGCATTACATAGAATCAAGGTTCCACAACATGCCATGTGTGTCATAAATCCTTAATGTACTTTACAATAGTACTGTATTAAAAAGAAGAGTGGAGTTTATTGTGATGTTGTGTGTTTCAGTTGAAAGCATAAAAAGGAGGCTGAATGTGTTGAGGTCATTCATCACTCTCTCGTGCAAAGCTTTAAGGAAGTCAGAGTCTATACGCTACACTGAGTTATCTTCTTCAGATGTTCTTCTGTAAAGGCCCTGTCACACAGTGTCGTATGGCAGAAACGTATGCTGGCGTATACGGAATATCGGCAATACGCTGGTGTATGTTGTTGAACGCTGAGTCCGTGAAACATTTTTTGAATATGCTCAAAAAACGTTTCACGGCCTCAGCGTTCAACAAAGTACACCAGTGTATTCCCAATATTCCATATACACCGGCATACGTTTCTGCCTTATGGCGAAGGAATACGCTAGGAAAGCATTACGTATCTGTTGGGCATTCGTTGAATACGTTGGCCATTCGTTCTGATACGTTTTGTATAAGTACATGATACGCTATCAATAGGCTCTGTATACGTTCATATACGTTGTATATGCTAATTTTCATATGCGCCGGCATACGTTTCTGCCATACGGCACTGTGTGACAGGGCCTTTAGTTAGTTGTAAAATGCTGCAGTGTGTGTTGTTTGTTAGTGCTGAGCTCTGCTAACGCTAGTCTCTGGGTGATGGGGTACTCAGTATTTATTAAAAACATCACCTTCTTTTTGCAAAGCTAATCCAAAATATGCCCAAATGCTTGCTTTATTTTAAAGCAACAAGACATTACTCTTGAGTGTGAGTGCTGTGAACCGTCTGGGTGATGCATGTCCTTGCGGTTGAGTTCCGCTTCTTTCGTTTCGTCAACATATAATTGTGAACCAACATTATTATAAAAATGTACTTTTGGTAATAGTGAATCAATTCAGGATTATAGAAGAAAGGAATCTCAATTCTTCAGTGAATACATTTTTCCCCCACCCCTATTAAGTGAGTAGGTACTCTCTGAAAAGAAAGGGATTCTGCTCACTTAGTTAAATGACTCATTCCATCACCAAGGTTTTACACAGGAGAAGAGTTTCGGATTGACATTTCCTGCCTTGCAGTAGAGGCTCACAAACCTGACTGGAGGGTGCAGGTAGGTGATACATGTATAGTGACCACTCCATAGGCAAGCATCAGTGACATAAACTTGATGCAAACAGCAACAGGGAACCAGTGGGGAGCAGTTAAAAACAGAAGGATGTTTAAAAGTGCCACCACATTTTGCACAATTTGCCCTGCCATAAGGGCATTACAGTAAACAAAGCATGACATGACCTGTGTCTGTACAAGGAGTTGAGCCGCATATTCAGTCCAATATGTTCAGATCATTCTGATGTTACATAGTGGAAGTAGCAAGACCAAGTGAAAGTTAGTTGGTCAAGATGCCCGGATTTATTTTAGACTTGACAGAGCTGAGCCTGGATACTGATGATGTGCTGAACAAAAGGGCGGGCTTCCGGATCACCAGAAGTTTAGTCTTAGTGGGACTAAGTTGAAGACTGTGTTCCATTATCCATTTTGAGATCCATTGAGATATTGATGAAGCAGGACGAGATCTGCAGAGGCAATGTGGCTGTCTAGCGGGAAGGACAGAGCTGTGAATCATCAGCTTAGAACCTGTGAAGATTGGCAATATTCTATTTTTTTCTAATTGTCAACAATTCCATAAAAACAATTAAACCAACAATGTTTTAGTCCTTATTCTGTCAGTGGCGCTCCAAGTCCTTTGGTTCCTACTGAAGACGTGAATCTTAACAAACACCCGACAAATATCTAGTTTCATTTTAATAAAGAAGGAAGAAATAAAAGAGGAAATAGTACATTTGTTGGGGACTATTTTCAGCTGCAGATGAATACATATTTGGAGCTCTAGTGAGTATTGGGCGGCAGGACAGTGTATGTGGATCTGAGTCTAAATAAACATGTGTGCTCATGGTAATGAAGGAACATGTCACCCTGTGTGGCTCATTGATGTGTGTTTAACAGTCTTTTGAGCTGTATAGTGCAGATGAAGAACATATATCACTTTCCTATTAGTAAAATCCATTCATTGTCTGCACTGCACATGGGGTTTGTTGACAATAAGAAACATACAGAATATCACCAGAATCATTTATTGAGTTTTGAAGATTTTCTTGTTATAATGAAATAACTCATTGGATGAACTCAATTAAATTTTGGGCACGTTTTCTGTCCAAAATTACTAAAAATTACAAAACTAAGCACATCCATGCAATATAATTTAATTAAGTTAGTCCAAGTAATTATCTTAATCAAATACAGTTAATATCAAATGATTATATTAACTAAACTGAATTAATTTACATTTGTCTAACTGAATATATTATAAATAATTGGAAATTAAATAATAAGGTAAAACAAAATTTGATCCCGCATTAAAACACACATGAGACAAAACCTGGTTGCAATATTTTTATTGAAAATGTTTAAAGATAAGTTCAGCATGGTCAAAACTGACCATCCACGTGCCTACGTTTCTTTTTTTCTAACACGTATGAATAAACAGACTGAGCAAAAAATGAAAGCTAAAACAACTCCAAATGTGTCTGTACAGTACATCTTACAGTGCTTTTAAATGTTAGAACCAAGAAAACATGACTGTGATTGTGAAGTCCCTCTCTGCATCCTCAGCGGTGAAGGCCTTAACAATAACACAAACACACAACACGTGTTAAGTAAGAAACTGAACACCACAAACAGACATTTAAACCATCAACTGTAGTTTAGATAAGCCGATTTGCTTCTGTCTGGCTTGCCTAATTGACCAATACTGCTTAAGAATGAGGTTAGGACCAACCTCATTAACATACAGACACAGAAATAAATAAAGTTGTACAAACATGTAGAAATAAATGTAATTTAAATATAGGTAATAAAGATTCATTGATGATTATCATCTTTTATTGGTTTATTCATGCATGTATCTATTTATTTCAAAATGTATTTCGACATTTGATTGTCTGGCACACCAGCAGCTCAAATCAGCAGGTCTCACAGATCAGTGATCTCTGCCGACTGGAAGCTACTTTTTGAGGGTAACGTCATTGTTTTGTAATTTCTAGTTTATCCTACGTTTCCGACCAGAGGTAACTCCTGTTAGCTGTCCCCCGGCGGGGCCCGAGCAGCCGGGGGACTGGGTGACTGTCCTAAAGAAGTGTTATCAGAAGCCTGTTTCTAACAGGTTCTCCCCACTGGTTATCAGTAGCACTATTCTGAGACAGGTGAGGTTTGAGACACCAGCGACCATAGTCACGTGCATTCAAGGGGCCAGAGCGGGCAACACAGAAGCACATTTAATCTTACAGAAATACAGTAAGATTGTTATTCACGTCGGCGGTAATGACACCCAATTACATCAAACGGAGTGCACTAAAATGTATGTGGAGTCGGTGTGTAGATATGCAAGGACAATGTCGGACCTGTAATTGTGAGATTTCTTTTAAGGAGTTTTTCCTTATGTGGTGTGAGGGACTAAGGACAGAGGGTGTTGTATCCTGTACAGTCTGTAAAGCACACTATTTATTTCAGCATTTATTTATTCTTTTATTTATGTATTCATTCCTGTATTCATTGTTAATTATGAATTTACCTTCTTATTTTGATATTTATTTCAATATTTTATGGACTTATTTATTTCCCTATTTATTCCTGTATTTATACATTTATTTATCGATAGTTAAGTTATTTTTTCTTCCTCCATACACACGAGCCAGGCGTTGAGGTTTAGACATAGGATAAGACATCAAGCCATTGGTAGGGATGGTGGTGTTCCATCAGATTTTCTCATCATAAATACATGCTACATTGGAGACATATTGTGATAAACTCAACAGATATTCCTTGAAGAAAGAGTCTGGATCTTCATTGAGGTAGATGACAAGATTTCTCAGGAAGCACTCCTCCTGGTGTTGATGTGGAATCAAGACAGAATTTAGCAAAATGTGGTGTCACAGAGCAGGTTGTCTAAAGGCCAGATAGTTCCTTAGCAGGACATCTAACATCTAAATCCCCCAACGAGCGGTTGCCTTACGTGAATTACACAGCCATTGGTGTGTGAATCAAATGCAAACACTGTAAAACTATTTGGATGAAAGCGCTATATAAGCAGGCCATTAATCAAATTTGTTCAAATGAGCAGCCATGGACAAGAACGCATTCAAATTACCCCCCTAAGACAGTGGAAATGATGTATTATGCATTTGTACTTACCGAATATGTAATAGCAAGGGCGTCTTTGATCCTTTGCCCTTTCACTCCTCCTTTGCTCTTGAAGATCTGTATGGGCTTGTCTGAGAAGTGGCTTGGTGTTGATCAGCAAGAACTCTGCATTCACCTTGAAAATATTATTAACAAACACAATACAACCACGTGTTTAATATAATTACTACCATATAGGGATGTAGAATTATTGGCAAATTAAAATTGTGCAGCCATTAATCATAATGGACAATAATAAAAACGGTCAACACACACAAACATACACATTTACTTCACTCTGCTGCAACTGGGCAGGCCATCTCTACCATCATGGGCCTCTGCTCCACGATCTGTAGTCGTCTGTGGGACAAGGTTGAGAAGTCAGCGCCAGCAGACCTGGGACAGAGTTTGACCACCATAAAATAATACATTAATTAAAGTAGCACTATGAAGACATCCAAATGTAACAGAGTAAAAGTAATGATCTTTTTTTCTAAAGGTCTAGTAAGAGTAAAAGGTATGCAGAATTAAAACTACTCTGACAAGTACAATTAGCTCAAAGAAGTTACTTAAGTAATGTTACATGTAATGGAGTAAATGTACGTTACTACACAATTCTGGGTGGTTTCTACATTCATATGGAGGCGCTTAGGTGCAGCACCTAAGCCATTTAATGTTGATTGTAGGAAATATTGATCTCCGGTCAGGTCTAAAATGCTAATGACAGCTACCTAGCTTGCAAGCTAGGTAGCCAACTCGGACTTAACTGAAAATGACAACATCATTAAATGAAAGTTATTTGACAACAAATTCTAAATTACTACATAAAACAAATACTTACAGTACCAAAGAATGGACTTTCACCTGCAGTCAGTAGCCCACTGATCTTGTTGCAGCCAGGAGAAAAGGCTGTGAGAGAACCGTTGTTGCACATGCTCAAAAGGTAGTCCCCCAATAAACACATTTATTTTGAGTTGATCTAATAATAATAATCTAATAGGTGAAATGATTAATACATTTTATGTTACACCCATTAAATATACAGCCGCCCGTATCATCACCAGAACTCCTTCCATAGACCATATCACTCCGGTTTTTCAACAACTTCATTGGCTCCCAGTTAAATACTGTATTGATTTTAAAATTCTGCTCCTCACCTTCAAGGCCCTTCACAATCTTGCACCTTTATACCTCTCTGAACTCCTTCACACCTACACTCCCTCTCGCTCTCTCCGATCTTCCTCTGCCTCCCAACTCACTATTCCCTCTGCCCGCCTGGGGCCCAGAGCCTTCAGCCACTCTGCCCCTCGTCTCTGGAATTCTCTCCCACTAAACATCCGCAACATCCACTCCCTCCCTGCATTGAAGTCTGGTTTAAAAACTCATCGTTTTAAATTAGCAAATTCTTAATAACTACTCATTTGTTAACTGATTGTTGTTTTTAAGTTTTTTTTTTCTCTGTTCTCAGTTTTTTTTTTTTTTTTTTTTGTGAATGACTGTCTGACTTTGTTTTGTTCCTTGTTTGTTCCTTGTTTTTAACCTTATGTTCTGTACGGTGTCCTTGAGTGCCATGAAAGACGCCTATAAAATCAAATGTATTATTATTATTATTATTATACATTATAAAACATTACACATACATTTTAAATAGATTAATTTAATTAAAGCAAACATTATTTAAATGAGTCACTTCTTGACTCCATCTAGAGTAGTGGTTCTCAACGGGGGTGGTAGCAATATTTTAGAAAGCGGGGCGTTCACACGTCTTTGGGGGGGTGTTTGTGTGTACGGCCTGTGAGGTAATTCATAAACACACGCAAAAAATCTACTCCAAAAAAATTAATCCAAATCTAGTCAGCAATAGAATAAAACAGGCGACTGACTGACTGTTTTTCCTGGCCAAGGTCAGGCTCCTTGAACACAACACGAGCGGGGCATGTGATCACGTGGTCACGTCATGTAAAAAAACTTCAATATTAAACTGTCATTGACATCAGTGAACGCAGCATGGCAAGTGTAAAAAAGAGAAAGGTGGATGCGGTAGTATGTAGGCCAGTATGCCTAGTTTGTGCGGAGGCAAAAAAAAAACATCTGCAGAGCTAACACCAGCAGAGCTAACATCTGCAGAGCTAACACCAGAGCTAACATTATAGCAGAGCTAACATCAGCAGAGCTAGCATCTGCAGAGCTAACAGCAGCAAAGCTAACACCAGCAGAGCTAACATCTGTATAACTGCTGCTGATTCAGGCTGTGTGCCTTTAAAAAACGTGGATATTTTCGCCTGAGTTTCTGAACGTTGCCGTCGACGTCGTTCCATTTATAATTACTGTGTTGGATTTTTTACTTTTCTGCACTTTGTAGTTCTCTCCTCTCCTTTCCTCCGCTCTGTGTCTGACTGGAGGTGTTCGCGAAACAGAGGAGAGAATGTGAACGTGCAAAGCAACGCAGTAGACACTGAAATATGCACATAAATTAGATAAATAACATAACATAAGCATTTAGTTTATTTAATAAAAGAGCACCTGTTCAATGTGAAAAGTAAGTTGTATATATTTATATATACTGTATGTATAAAAAACTGACCCGTTTCTGATTGGCTGCAGTCTGTGACACAGATTAAAGTTTGAATTTCAAACTTCTTACCTTCTATGGCGTTGGTTTCTCCCTGGGTACATGGTGTATTATGGCAATTGAAGGTAAAAACAACAACAACAAAAAAATTCAATAATATTTATTATTATTTATAAATGTTATTATGTAACTTCAAACTCAGAGAATTTGAGTTTTTTGAGATTTCATTTAAAGAGAGAGAGAGAGAGAGAGAGAGAGAGAGAGAGAGAGAGAGAGAGAGAGAGAGAGAGAGAGAGAGAGAGAGAGAGAGAGAGAGAGGGGAGACAGAGAGGCAGCTGAAGAGGAAGACAGAAAGAGAGAGGATGAATGGGCTAGAGGCCACCTTACTTGCTCCCACAAAAGGAGGCTGAGATGATTCTGATTTGTCAAGATGAAAAAAAGTCTGTTGACAATGCTTGTTATATAACTAATACAGTATACTCTGAAGTGCCTGAAATACAACAAAAACTGCTGTTTACCTACAATGTGACGAAGACTAAAGCCACTGAACAAGGAGACTAGCAGAAGGATAAAACACATAACTGTCCATGCCTGACCCCAACACACTACATCCTAATCCTCCTCTGAGTGACAGCTCATAAAACTATGGCAGCCACAGGCTTCAACG
Source organism: Cottoperca gobio (assembly GCF_900634415.1). Taxonomy (NCBI): domain Eukaryota; kingdom Metazoa; phylum Chordata; class Actinopteri; order Perciformes; family Bovichtidae; genus Cottoperca; species Cottoperca gobio. The sequence continues at coordinate 641,659 of NC_041368.1, read as the reverse complement.
TACTTCAAGTACTTATGATCACCAACGTGTTGTTTTGTGGTAGATGGAACTGATATTTCATGCACTGAATTAAAATCTTTCCAAAGAATGCAGCTGCCCGCCAACATCACACTGACACAAAAATGTCCTATGGCTGCTCAGAAAATCATTTTGAGGGAAACAGTAAACATTGTGCAAAACTGTTTTATGATGTTTTGCATCATTTGGGAAATTGAACATGTATAACGTAATTCCCATCCAGAGATTAAACACAAGCAAAGATACAGATGAAACAATGAATCTAAATCTTATCCAGCCCAGTTCACCAGAACATGCACCAGGTCCTTTATTAAAGGATCATTCCTGTTAAGTTAATTGATCCTCACAGTTTGGAAATACAGCTTGAACAGGATCAAAGCTGTAATAAACCAATATTTTCCTTAACATTTGAGCTGTCATGGTTTACTTCTAGGTGCAGAACTGCCATACAGATCTAAATGTAGTTTCAGTTTAGTTCAGTTTTAATAAGAGAAGATATGCTTTATAACATGATTAGCTACGAGCTACTGTCCATCTGTAGTGCCTGGGCAGCTGAACACAAACACTACACAATGTAATGTGCTGTCACTATATACTATATCACACAGTATATGAGATGGGAAATATCTCGTCATCAAAGTAGTTCTATGTGACTGCTACCGAATGTTACCTAGAAAGAGTTCCTTACAGATTACCTACTAATTAACTCATTGATCATCTCATCAAAAAATAGTAAAAAGGGAAGATAAGCAAGCAAATAACCATATTTGAGAAAATGCAACCATAACTTGTTTGTTGGTTTTGCATCATGATTTAAGCAATTAATAATTGTCAGTAAACTACAATAAATGTTTGCAGCATCACTTTCATCCTTATAATACTGGCTGTTTTGTGTGTATTCAGTGAATGAAAATCTCCTGCTTTTACAAATAAGGCAGATTGTAGCATACAAAAGGACGTACAGTACCTCACCACTGAGATTTACATATATGAATGATTCAGAGGCTGAGGTAAATAAACCTGAATAGTTAAACCGAACTGTGGTGCTGGTGATGTTAAGAAGAGGCTGGAAGAAAAATAGACTTGCTGCAGTTTTCTGCTACAGAGTTCAAGCTCTTTACCACCACAGACTGCAGGGTGGGCTGGCACACACAATGTATACATATGCCTATTCGCACGCACACACATGCACTCACATACAGCTAGAGTTTCTCCCTCTCACTTACCTATTACTTGCAAAAAAGAAACTGTGAATGGAAGGAAATATTTCCTTACCTCCACGCTCTTTTCCTTCTCCTCCTGCATGCCTGTGTATGAAAATGTGTCTGTGTGTGTGCGTGTGTGAGTGTGAGTGTGGAGATTCAGCCTGCTATCTCCCTTGTTGGAATGTGCTCTATTCAAACTCCTGCCTGCTCTCTGGCAGCATTCAGACTGGCTGCTCATGTGTGTATGTGTGTGCAAGCGTTGTCAGTGTTGTGGGACAGCAATGAATTGCTTCCCCATCGCTGCATCGGTAACTGCGGCAAACAAGTTCCCTCCCACACCCCGCCCCACTGTAGGGAGTTCAGCCAAGAGGGAACCACAGGCTGGGCAGACTATGCTGCAGCACGGATACTTCACGAGGTGACACACACTACAGAGCACAACAAAGTGTGACTTCAAACAGAAAAACAAGTATTTGACCACATACATTTGTTTTTCATTCTGTAGGAGCAAAGCTTGCACACATTTTGTTTATGGTATCAGTCTGGCAAAAAAAGAAGCAATGTGAGTAGGTGAATGACAGCTGACTGGATGTTCATTGTTTTCAGCAGGAGCATGGTGAACCCTCATCTGCTGTGCTTGCAGGTGTTTCTTTTCTCTATTGCAAACATCGAGACAAACTTACTATGTGGAACCTTAATATATGTTCATGTGTAAGGTCTCTATTACCTTCCTACAACTTCAAAAATTGAAAATGATAAAAAATGTATTCTAATTAAGAATTTGAACAATCTAATTAATAAACAATAAAAACAGAAAACAGTAAGCACACAAAGCACACTGTTACACACTTCAATTTGCAAATCAAACAAGGAAGTGGGTCAAGGATGCCACACTGCTGGATTGTATTGGAGGGCACCAGGAGGGCAGGAGGGCACCAGGAGGGCAGGAAGACGCATATGTAGATTTATCATCAGCCTTCAATGGCATGCAGCCTCATATTCTATTTTGCAGGCTATCTGAAATATCTAGCATTGACTCTGGTACTATACGTTAGCTTGTCGATTTCCTGACAACGAGGTCACAGAGAATCTGTGTTAATGACACTTTGTCTGAGGCCCTGGTGTGTTCTACAAGACTCCTCAGGGCTGTGCTTTGACACCTTTTTTATTTGTGCTCTACACCAATGAATGCCAGAAGATGTTTGAGTCAAGGTTCAATATCAAGTTTGTTGATTCTGTGATTGTCCAACTCCTACAGGACATGAAGTGGCCATCCTCCAGCCTTGGACAATTTCATCGAATGGTGTGATGACTCAATGTTTCTAAGACAGAAGAGATGCTTATTGGGGCGACCCAATAGCCGATTGGTTAGGGCGCATACCACATAAGCGCAAATGCCCTAAGCAGCGAGTGTTTTTTCTTTTGTTTTATTAATCTTTTATTAATTCAATTTACATTTTTGCAATGATTTTTTTGTTTTAGCAACCTCAGCATGGCCAACATAAATAGGCTAGGAAAGATTGCTAAAGTTTGCCAAAAGACCATTGGCACTATCTTTAATGATAATATTGTCCATGTATATAAAGTTAGCGCCATTATGTTGGACCCTCAAAATCCTCTTCCAGCAGAGGGAGGAGGTACACTTTCCCTAGAAGGGACAAATCAAACGTATATCTGAGATCATTTGTACCCTCGACTGTTGGGTTTTTAAAGAAGCTGTAGGCTGAGTTCCTTTACACACACTTTAACAAAGGACTGATGTACTCATGGTGCTTTTATAGCTCATTGCAATTGTATTACAATGGCATCTACTGAATGTATGATTACTATGACTACTGTTGTTTACTAACCAAATTGCCCCTCGTGGACATAAATTACCATCCAATCCAATCCAAATCAAGATCATTGTTCAAATTATGTGAAGCCAATGATGTACAAATAGGAATTTAAAAAATATTCCAAATGTGTCTTGAGAATCTTTCAAACGAGTGTTTGAAGCCATCACAACTGTTAAGACCCTTACAACCACAACAACATTTCCCTGGAGTTCGTCCACTTTGTTCCTCAGGGATTGAACTTTCCCCAAGCGTAGTCTGACACTGCCTCGTTTACCCCGCTTCCTCCTCTTGACCCTCGTTGCACCACAGGTTCCATGAGAAATGCTTAGAATAAAGTCTGGTAACTGTACCATGATACCTGTCAGGCGAGCTAAACTAAACAAAGGTCAGCTGCAGCAGCACATCTCGTTTGTACTGCGTCTTATCCCTGTGCATGACCACATTGATGTCGAAGGCACTATTTAAGATCCACAAAGCGACAAGATACAGAGAGAATAGTGAATATCCATTTGGACTAGCAGCACTAGGAGCACTGAATCATATCGACACTAAAACAAGTAAGGAAAGGAATCATAAAAACATTAAAAACAAATAAAAACACCAACACTAGGACTCCAATCTATGACTGCTGGTCGCCACGTGTGCAGGCCAGAGAAGTAAAATAACAAAAAGAGTTTCAGAAAATTCAGGCAACTGCAGTTGATCAATCACTGCAAGTTTACAGTAAAACATCACCCACCATGTTCATCACACTCAAAACTACTGTCAAGCCAGTTAAACCTATCAAGTGGCAACAGTTGTGGCTAGCCAACCTTCTGGCTGTGTGTGAATATCCAGCCAGAAAGTCGCAGAGTAGCAGTAAAATGCAGTAGTCATATACTGGATTTGTTTGCAAAAATAGTGTACTTTCAGTGCTACAGTGTACACAGCAAGAATGGATTATATAAAAACAGAAAGTGAAGAAAGTAAAGTGCAAGTACTGTAGCATTAAGTTGAGCACAAATGATGTAGACCTCTTTTTCATTAAAAACGAAATGTGAAAATGGATAAAGAATATAAAAGGCAGGTATGTGTGGCAGCAGGAATACTGCTGTTACAAGCATAGTATATGACAATGCACAGATTGAGATCATCATCTATAATATAAATGGTGATAAGGGCTTTCTGTTGTTCCAGCTGGTGTAAAACACTTTACAAATAGGCTTGTTGCTATTTAATGATACCTGATACTTGATAACTTGCAATGCACAGTAGTCTAACAATTAAACAAATACACACAATTATATTACAAACATAACTGGCATCTATCATAATAACTTGTGGTCTTTAGGATGGTATGAGCTCCAGCTTCTCTCTTAAATTGTGTTTTTATAATCATTAACACTGAAACTCTCTACCAGAATGTGTTTAAACAACACAAAACTGGAAGTTTAAATATTTACCCCGAACAAGACTTCAAAGAATGTCTGCCCTGAACTAAAGGAATGGTTTTTACTTTACTTCAAACATCTAGGAAAGTCAGAAAAACTATTTTAAAGTAGCTCAGCACAGTTCAGCAGAATAGCAGCTTTAAAGGAGACATATTTCATACTGGTTTCTAATATAACATGTTTACAAACTTGAATGTTCAAAAAACACATTATTTCTCTCTGTCTGCCTGCTATATTGACCCCGTGTCTGAAACATTCCATTTTAGTGGCTGTCTCTTTCAGGCCCCCTCCCATACCCAGTCTGCTCTGATTGGTCAGTGTTTGCCGTTTCCGCATATTCACTGTAGGCATAATTGTGGTTTGAATGCAGCTTGTGAACCTATCTAACGTTTAACTGCACTTTACCCTTCCAGAAATCCAAAATATGAAGAATACCACCACAATTTACCGCTTCTATTCCAAAAACTCAACAACTGCACACGTTCCTGCGGATCTGATCCAAAATCAGGGAGAAATCTGCAGCCCACACCATTTCCCAGTCCCACTCTTACTCCCAGCCAGGTGGAAACAGAGCTCTCCAGACCCCAACAGAAACAACAAAGTTCACAGGGTTCTCAAAGCGTGTGCTGGGCAGTTTGCAGGACTCTTCCAGCACCTCTTCAATCTTTCCTTGAGATTGATGAAACTGCCCAATCTATGGAAGACCTCCTGCATCGTTCCAGTGTCAAAGAAAGCACATCCCAGCATCAATGACTACAGACCTGTGTCACTGGGCACACTACAGTTTGCATACCAGCCAAACATCTGAGTAGAAAATGCCATCTTCTTTCTGACACACAAGGCCCTGTCACACCATTTTTGACTTTGCCAGTGCTTTCAACACCACCCGGCCCCGCCTTCTAAGGGATAATCTTCTGGCGATGCAGCTGCACTGCAACACTGCATCCTGGCTTATGGACTATCTCACTGGCTGGCCTCAATAAATCACAGAAGATGGCTGTGTCTCTGAGGTTATGATTAGCAAAACTGTTCTGTTGCCATTCCTCTTCACATTTTACACAGACTTCCGGTTCAACTCTGGCACTTCCAAACGTTTTTCCATTGCTAGATGCATCAACAACAACAACAAGGAGTAGAAGGAGGACTGATAAAAAGCTTTGTCAAATGGTGCAACCACAATCCCCTGAAGCTCATCAATATCAGTAAGACCATAGAGCTGGTGGTGGACTACCGGAGGAACATGTAACAGTCTGCTTGTTCTTTGGCGTCCTGTTTTATGTTGAAGTGTTCACTCCCCCTTGTTATATGTCTGGTGGTACTTCATGTCTGTGTATTTATCCTCCCTTTCTGATTGTTAATGTGTTCCTCCTGTGTCCATTTACTCTGCCCTTGTGTTTCTGCCTTTCTCCCCAGCTGTGTCTTGTTCCCTCGTTTGTTGTCTGTGTATTTATCCCTATCTGCCCCAGTGTGTCTTGTGGGATTGTCATTCGTGTCCTGCTCGTGTCCTGCTCGTGTCCTGCTCGTGTCCTGCTCGTGTCCTGCTCGTTTGTGTTGTTGTTACTTTATATTTTTGTACTTTGCTCGTTTTTGTTAAAGTCATCGTCCAGTGAACTGCATTTGGGTCCTCACCTTCACCACACCGTGACAGTACAATCCCAACAAAGAAATGGACCCAGCTATTTTTGAAGACGATGATTTGTTTGATCTGCGGGTGGATTTAATAGATCTGTTGGGGGAATGGCGATTAGCCTCTGCAGACCCCGGCCGTCTACCTGCCGCCTCTGCAGACCCCGGCCGTCTCCCTGCCGCAAGATATTGGACAAGCTTTTTGACCCTGCAGACTCTTTTTTTTTGTAATTGCGGTGAATGGACAAGAGCTCACAGTCACCTGGCCCTCGGAGGACTGCCAGGCTGCATAGCAAGAGCTTCAAATGGTGGCACATAAAGTCTCACACCCCAGCTAATGCTGATGGACCACAACATATTCCAGCAGTTCCTGCATCTGAGCCACCACTCTGCCCAGCAGTACCTGCTTCAGTTCCAGGTCTGGCTGCCGGGCCATGGCAGCCTCCCGTTCCTGCTGCCGGACCTCCGCAGCCCCCCGTTTCTGCTGCCAGGGCACGACCGTCTCCAGGTCCTTTGTCGCCTCTGCAGACCCCGGCCGTCTCCCTGCCGCCTCTGCAGACCCCGGCTGCCCCCCTGCCGCCTCTGCAGACCCCGGCTGCCCACCTGCCGCCTCTGCAGACCCCGGCCGTCACCCAGCCTTCTCTGCAGACCCCGAGATCCTAGCTGTTCCCCAGCTGCCCCTCGAGGTCCTAGTCCCTGTTCCTGCTGTTGGGCCGCAACAGCCCCCTGTTTCTGCTACCGGGCCGCAACAGCCCCCTGTTTCCGCTGTTGGGCCGCGACAGCCTCCAGTTCCTACTGCCGGGCCGCGACAGCCTCCTGTTTCTGCTGCCGGGCCGCGTCAGCCTCCGGTTTCCGCTGCCGGGCCACAACAGCCCCCTGTATCCGCTGTTGGGCCGCGACAGCCTCTAGTTCCTGCTGCCGGGCCCCGACAGCCTCCTGTTTCTGCTGACGGGCCGCGACAGCCCCCTGTATCCGCTGTTGGGCCGCGACAGCCTCCAGTTTCTGCTGCCAGGCCGCGACAGACTCCAGTTCCCGCTGCCGGACCTCCGCAGACTACCGTTCCCGCTGCCGGACCTCCACAGACCCCCGCTGCCGGTTCTCTGCTGACATCCGTCCCAGCTGTTCCCCAGCTGCCCCTTGAGACCCCAGCCCCTGTGCTCCCGTTGCCCCCCGAGACCCCAGCCCCAGTGCTCCCTCCGCTGTGTTAATACATTTCCTTTTTTTTTTTTACTTATATAGCGTTTTTCTGGAAACTCAAAGACGCTTGACAGAGTGTTGTGACTATCGCTTGATTGAATCATGACACATGGTGACCTGAGAGTTCAGGAACATCTCATCAAACAGGAGCTTCAGATACTGAGCATCAGGTCACTCAGAAGATCTGTAAAACATGGCAGGTCCAGTGTTCCTGTCATGTTTTATCAGGGCCAACAATGTACAACGGCAGCTACATTTAAATGAAGGAGAAGCACTAAAGGTGATTACTAAGTGACAAGAGAAAAAGTTAAAGTTTAATAAAACATCTTAAATGTTATGGCAACAGCTACAAACTGTATAAAAGTAGAAATCACTTCCATGAAGTACGGTGAAAGACATGTTTTACACAGAACATTTGACTTTGAGTGTTACTTGTGTTTATAAATTGAGTATAAGGTGCAAAAAGCATAATTGTGAGACTTTGTTGTTTGCAATGCAACACTAGACTACAAGAACACAACAGAAGAGGCCTAGGGCTGCTGAACGTATGCCAATATACAGTATGTTACACTGGAACTACAACGGAGCTGCAATAGTGCGTCGCTAATACTAGTATTACAGTAACGCTAAGTGCATCTGTGAGTCATAATGGACGATTGGCCTTGCAGTAACTTTACACACTGTCCAGCAAGCCACTACAGCTTTCTGCTCTGAGCGAGTTAGCAACCGGGTTCTAACGTCAATCAAAGTTAAATAACATTGGGAAGCTTACAGCTTCCAAGTTTGACAGCTGGTATCGATCAGTTCTTAACCTTCAGTTTTGAAGTGAATCCTGCTGTGCACTGACATTAGCTAATTTTCACACACATTTTCTGATAGTAGGAGAAAAAGAGAGGATGGTCTATTCTCATACTGGGAGTCTCTATGACACATTTATTTTTGAAAAGCCATTGAAAAGTGCATTTTGCATAATACTTCCCCGTTACCCATTTGAGTGTATGTACTTTGTGTACTGTGACTGAAAAAAACTCTCAATAATTTATCTCAATGCATATCTCGTGTGAATTTATACAACTATGTAAATATGTGAAAAATAACCCATTTATGATCAGGGTTTGTGTCCCCTCTCAGGTTTCAGTTTAGGATTAACTTTTTCTGTATTTAATCGAAACCACAACCTTTCCCTATCAAGTGGTTTTGTTTCCTTAACCATACTCCATCCCTACTGTATCATGAGAACAACGTGTCCCTAATCAGTACAAAATGCTTTAAATTGCCTAACCATAACCGAACCCTACCTCATGTCAAGTAGGTTGAGATCAGCCTCTGATTCCTGCCATATGATTCATGATAAAACAAACCAAAGGCCAGATAACACAGAGACTGGAAACAGTGTGCAGTATGTTGATTATAAATACCTTAATCATGGTTAATAGGAGACATTGTAGAATAAAACTAATTGAAAAGTTGAGTTAGAAGTAAGCATTTGGCAAATATGTGTAGCATCAATACATATTCAAAGTGAAAATTCTCCAGATGTTAGGTCGATATGATGATTAATTACTCTTTCAAGTACTAAGTTACTGTTTGAACTACACTTCAAACAGTAACATGTTTTTTTAGTACACGTACTAAAAAAACATTTGTACTGTCATCACTGTAACAGGCATGCTTCACAAGCTAACAGACATTTAGTAGCTTAACTGGGAGAATAACATGTGTCTACATTACATCTCAAATAGCACATGTTCTCAATTCCACTTTTATAGACAGTAGCCTGAATCTATTTAGCATAAACTAACAAGTGCAGTATAAGACTTGTTTCATATAATACATTTATTCTAAAGCATGCTCTGATTAGATTGTGCTGGGGTCAAGTTGCATATAGATAACAAATAATCTATGTTTACTTTATTTACATGATTTTGAAATGTTTTTTTGTCCAAATGCTTCATTGTTTGCTTTAGAAGTGTATACGATATTAGAGTTTCTGAATAATACTCAAAACTTGAGCGGAAATCCCTAAAACCGTGCCAATGGATCAATCAATTATTGATCACAGAGAACATGGAGGTAATGGGAACATTGCTGAGTCTAGCCCCACTGATGTGGAAGGAGGCACACAACAAAGAAATGGAGAACTTGTTAAATGTTCTTTGCCCACCATTGCAGCATTAAACCAAATTAGTTCATTGTATACACAAATGCATGTACTTGTCAGTTCTTGTTGGGCTGAGAGAAATGTAACTGTAACTGTAATTGTGTGTCTGCTCACCACAACCAAACTGACAAATAAACCCAGATGACGCTAATGCATATACTTCACACATCACCTGTAATTGTCACTACTGCCTCTGTACAGGTTGATTTATCTCATAACTTCCACCTCGTTTAAATTGTAAAAACTAAAAGGCTGCTCCATTTATCTAAAATCTTCTTCCTTAGCTATATCTTCTATTCTGTCTCATCAGAGTGATGCTGTTTTGGTCCTGCTTAAACAACAAGGAAACGTTTATTCTTATATTCTTATTTTTTATTCCTTTTTCTGCTGATTTTTTAGGTGAGTTAATGAGGTGTCCTAACCTGTTCAGAGCTGCCCGGAGCTGGCATCCAGACAGAACCAATTTGTAGGGGAACCGATGATTTGGAAGGCGTGTTATAATCATTTTATTTAAGTTTATAATTGACATGCTGTCTACAAAACATTCTGCAAAAATAAATCAAGCTTTGCTCTTACATCCCCTCAGTTATTGTGTACTTAATGAGAGCAGACAGAACGGTTTAAGTGGAAGAGTCATGTTGTCCATGAGGTCTTCCTCTCAGCAGCTGAGATGCTGCTGCCCTGCATTGAGCAGTAGCTGGTTCCTCTGGCACCAGAGGACGAAGTCCTGTGTCAGCTCTCTGTACTCCTTGTCATCCCCATCAGAGATGAGGCCGACAATAGCAGAGTCATCTGAGAACTTCTGCTAACACCTTTATTGTCAGTGCCCTGTAGCTCACGGTCCTCCTGGCAAAAGGCTGGGCTGCTGAATAAACACTTGCCTAAGTAGATGGGCCTGGATAATTGGACTATGCCATTCTCGTAAAACCAGAGGGGTGTTCTCAGGAGCCACTTCATCCAAGCCACACCTTTCTTAAGAGCAACATCTGCTCTCCTTTGCAATTATCTATGGACTGGCCAGCATGGTTATATAATCCTGCAGATGGGAGAGAAATGCAGTGTCTCTTGGACAGAGGAGCACGCACACACCATGTTTCTGAAGTTCTGTACAGATTAAATATAATTACATTGTTGGTACTTTGTCCTGATTTTGTATGTAATCCCTATTTTTGCAACCTTTTCATGCTCTCACAGTTTTAGGCGTACCCTGGTCCTTACTCACTATAACATGTTTTTATGTTGCCATGCCAGTTTGAGTATGGCGTCCTTTTTCCTCTTGACATTAGTTGCTTAGAAGATTTTGGCAAGCAGATCATGTTGATGGAAAACTGTAACTTCACTTCCATCATAATCATAAGGTTGTTTGTACTTGGTTTTAATATAGTATATTACATGGTCTGAGCTTGGTCATTTCCTCCAAGTGTCTTTATAAATCAAAGCTAGAACTGGTGTGGCTCTACTCCTGATCTCAGATTCCTACATATTTTCTCACTTTAACATGTGATGTTTTGATTCAGAATCTTAAATCAGGAAATGTCACAGTTTCTGTTCCTTTAAGGCAGTGTTACTCATTGCGCGGCTTCGTGCTTAATATGCAAACAAACCCACTCTGGTTTCAAGCGAAGTCATTTGGAGCGGCATTTCCAAACGACGCATCCAAAATTCAACAAAACTTACGCACCTGGAAGAGAAATTAGTAAAACAAATAGAGCCGCTTTCTTCTGTTTCTGGACAACAAAGGCTCGTACACAGGACAACTAAAACAGCTGAATGATTAACTGAGGCATCTTTTGAGATCGCATGGATTTTGGCTCGGGCAAAAAAAACCTTCTCAGACTCAAACATTGTGAAACACTGCTTTTTGGCTTCAGCAGAAATATTGTTTGCAGAGTTTGACAACATCATCCCAGTATTAAGACAATCCTGCTTTTAATGAATAGATTGGTTGGCTGCATTGAATATTGTATGTTCTGGGTGGGATGACAGATTAATAAACAGACGTGCTTTTTATGACTGGATGTAGCTTTTCATACTTTGCGGTAAAAGTGGCTCTCCTACTGACTTTGTCCTATCAATGTGGCTCTCACGTAAATAATAGTGAAGACCACTGCTTTAAGGCTTGCTTGCCTAGTAGGGTGCCACACACCTGATAGCGACGCCTCCTCTGCAGCTCACCTGACTCTCCCTGCTGCAAGCAATTAAGTCTAGTTAGTATTCAAGCCTCCTCTGGCCTCCACTTCACTGCCAGATTGTACTCCGCATCATGCAAGTCTTTCCAGCGCTCTTAAAAAAGGCAAAGATACTTTAAATCCACTGCAGCCTTGTACTTCGCCAGTAGAGGTCACTGTACCTGAAGCTTCGAGTAATGAACCCATTTTCGAAACGATTGGCTGAAGTGGTTCAGTGCTTCACAAAAGCTTCATTTGCCCATCACTACTGTTACCTATTGGTTTGTCCTTGTGGATTATTATCATCTCGCTTTGTATCTGTTTACTCAGCTATAACCTGCTCCTGACTACCAATAAAAGTCACTATCGATTATCCTTGGTTTCCTGTGTGTTGCACTTGGGTACACCATTGACTTGACAGGAAATACCAAGTCTATTAAATGTTTATAAACCAATTCCTCACAAACATCAGATGGTGATGGTGTCATGAGGGCTGGATAAGCAGCAATATGAGTCATGCCAGTTCAGATATGAAACACATCAAGAATGCAAATACATATAAGGTGCTGTGTAACAGCATACACCCACTCGTTACATTCTGATTCAGGAGACTATATTATATGACAGCAACTGCACCCCTACCATGGAATAATATAATGCACTAGCTGTTGTTAAGCTGGCAGCTAAATCCATTGAGCTTTTGCACTAGTGAGTGATCAAAGCTTACACTGAGCCTACTTAGCAGTATGCATTAACATCTATATCAGCCAAGGTTGAAGGTGGAGGTGACTGCAGGAAACATATTTGTGCAGATGGGTTTAAAGTACAAGTGTTGTAACTTGTATAAAAATTATCAAACACCATTATCACAATAACATTGTTAATAAGCCTGGAACATGTTGGCAATTGTACTCGCACATCCTACTAGTTTTAGAAAAGACTTGCATAACAAGATAGCTGGTAAACACACATGCAGAAGAAAAAAAAATAGATGCATCACCTGAACACCTGTGCTTCAAACCAACACGTTTGCCTCCACCCTCTCGCCTGGCTTCATATGGAATCACATGCACATCCTCCCCACCCCACTTCCCCTGTCATACAGTACACACTCCTGGAAGTCCCTTACCTGCATGTTTGATCTCAGAGCACAGTAGCATGCAAAACAAGTGTTGCAGTAAAATGAAAGGAGCCAGGGGATAACTGCTAAATGTTTTTTTAAGGATTAGAAACAAAAAACAAAGAAAGAAGCTGCGGGATCCGATGAGATGGAAATGGTAGCGTAACTGAGTAAGAGAAATACTCTGATTGAACCCCACTGATGTGGCAAGATTGTTTTTTACGTGGGGAAATTTAAAACACCAATAAAAACTGAACCAACTGAACTGAACTGAATTGTCGCAAGGGGGGACTGAAAAAGAAGAAGAAAGCAACGAGAGAAAAGTCTGCTGGCTGAATGTGGTCAATACGTGCAGGAATTGCTGGGAATAAAAGGAAGATCAGAGAAAATCAGGACAAATGTGTAGTGTGTGTCTAGAAAGATGTAAAAATGTGAATGTTTATCATACTGAGTAGAGTGTGTGTCTGTACTATTTATATTTCCAGCATGTTTTCATTCCTCCCTCTCTCTCTATCTCCCTCTCTCTACCTCACTCACATATACGTACACAGCATTACATAACAAGCAATACTCCACACTGTCACTAACACAGTGCTCTGAAGAAAAACACTAGAAAAAGAGTAATGCCTTAATGTTTCACCTATGCAGGTTTCAACAGAGAGTTCTGAGAACTCAAACATTTTCTACTCACCTACCACTCACCTACTACCTACCTCTCACCTACTACCTACCACTCACCTACTACCTACCTCTCATCTACTACCTACCACTCACCTACTACCTACCACCTACCACTCATCTACAACCTACCACTCACCTACTACCTACCACTCATCTACTACCTACCACTTATCTACTACCTACCACTCATCTACAACCTACCATTCATCTACTACCTACCACTCATCTACTACATACATGCTAAAATCTCTTGTCTACATATTGTAACACAAGTATTATTGGCTACAACTTTATGTATTACTGGGCACACATTCATTTATAATTATTTTTCATGACTCATCTGTGTCCTGTGATTAAATGCTGTGCATATTGCATGGCAGTCTAAAACCTTCTGAGTTTTAACAAATTGGGTTTAAGTTGAAAAGACAGCCTAATCAGTACTAGCCAGGCTCTAATATGTGAGAGCAGGACTGCCAGTCAATAACCATGCTACAACCTGCTGGTGGTAAAGAAAACTCTATGTGATCACTAAAGTTATTAAGATTCGTTGTCTGGGGACCTTGAATATCTGTATGAAAAAACTATGCAAATCGAAGTAGATTTAACTGGGTAAGAGTACTGTGTGGCTCACAGTGGTGAATGTGGGAAGATGCATCAGTCTGCAAACTGAATGTAGGGGGAGGTAATAAAGATGTTGTATAGAATATATTTTTGGTTCCACTGTTGCTGTTACCGTGGTAACTATCCATTGATTCAGAAGCATTAGTGAACGGAGAACCAAACAAATCCCCCGCCCCCTACATTCCTTATTTATTCCTTAGAGACTATAAAGTTAAAGTAAAAAAATTCTGCCCGGGGGAGCATGTCCCCAGACCCCCCTAGAGGATGCGAAGTCCACCCTACTCCTAAGGCATGTCAACATGACTAAGTCCAGGTAACATGGACCTAGTTAACATGTCTAATATATTGACGACGCAACCAGCACAAAACACTTTGGGTGTGTAGTGGCTTTGCTCAGTGCAAAACTCCCAGACGTACTTATCCATCATCATGCCATCTGAGTTCCTTTAATGGTAATTGTACTACCATGCAGCTGCACACAGTTCCACCTCACCTCTGCGCTAAGCCCAACCAAACTTGAAAACCTAGCTACGTCCCTGGTGGGGAGGATGCGGGAGAAGATGCAGCTGACGGTGTATCACTGCATCATACACCAGGAAGTGATGTGTTGTAAAGCTCTGGAAATGGAACATGTAATAAGCACCGTAACACAGAGAGGAAAGTGCTGAATAGATATTTCGAGTTGCCTGAGCAAATCTGGCCGTTTTTGGAAAGCAAAGGGAAACACACCACAGATCTCTGGGACGAAAAGTGACGATGTGAAACCTCCGGCTTCAGGGCTGTGTGATCACATGTATGATGCAGTGAGAGCTTTCCAAGCCAAGCTGCCTGTGGGAGACTCTGATGCAGCAAGAAAACTTTGGTCACTGCGTGTTTCCAAAAATTCAAATGGAGCTGATTGACCTCCAGTGTAATGACACACTCAAGGCAAAGTATGACTCTGTGAGCGCTGCACAGTTTCCAAGCTTCATCCCGAAACAAGCTTCATCCCTCCTTCATGCCGCTCAGATGCTTTGCATGTTTAGAAGCACATACCTGTGTGAGCAGCTTTTCTCTGTGATGAAGATGAACAAAAACCCACACAGGAGTCGTCTCACTGGTGCACACCTTCACTCACTGAGGGTTTCCACAGAACCTCAAACATTAAACAGGCAGCTAAGAAAAGATTCCAAACATCTGGATCTGACACATGTGTATACTCGGAGAATGTACCATATCTTTTTGCACTTTATCCAATATGTCTATCCTGTTCAATAAATGTGGATCGTGTTTGGCCCTCGACGTAGTTCCAGTTTTTAATGTTGGCCCTCTCTGTGATTGAGTTTGACACCCTTGGTCTACTGCTTGCTTTGAGCAGTTTCGCAAAGGGCTAGGCTTCACTGCCGACACACACGTGCGGACACACCTATAGTCAGAGACAGAGTGGCGAAAAGGAGAGGAGAGAACTAAAACAAAATCCACTGCTAAATGTTTTACTTTAAAATGACACAGTATAAATATTTATTACTTGTTAATCATGTTAAAAAATGTCAGCTCAAAATTGTCTGCGAGCCATATCGCGTCATCGAAAGAGCCATAGGTTCCCGACCCCTGCACTACATCATCGCAACATTCCCACCCGTCTGATCTATCTCCTGCACAACTCCAACAGACTGCAAACTGTGTGGGTGGGAAAAACCCTATCACCTGCACTCACCATCAACACCGGAGCACTGCAGGGTTGTGTGCTGAGCCCATTCCTGTACACACTTTACACAAATGACTGCACCAGTCCATCATCAATCATTACCTACCTCAAGTATTCAGACGACACATTAAATGTGTTGTTCACGCCTGGAGGGTTTTACGTACTGTCAACTTTTTGTAATTCCAAAGAGTGCAACAAAAAATTGAAAACCGGCAATTATTCAGACAACTGAGCCTCATGTAACCTACCCTGCATGTAACCTGAAATCTTCCTTGTGGCTTCTGACTAAAATATCTCTCTGTCGGCCCACTCCAATTGTAGACCTTCATTGTGAGGTTATTAATTGTCAAGTTGTTGTCCAGAAGGAAAATAAAACAAAAGATAGTGTGCACACTGTACATGGCTGTTATGTAAGCATCGTAGCATGAGTACATAAAGGACAACAAAGACTTCTTGTTTCACACTGAGTTTACTCATTCGTCCTGTTTCCTGAGTTGTAATTGTTGAATCAATGTTATGGACTGATCACAATGTCCACTCATCAGGTTTAAAAGGACTGGAAGCTACTCACATATTAAAGAGGAGAAGGTTAAAATAAAGTGCACACAGTGGTTCATAAGAACACCAGTGAGGAAGAGGCCATTTCCCATAGGTAAAAAGAAACTGCACCTAAGCTGATCTGAGGGAATGTAAAGTGTATCTGTGGTATTGATATGATCATTTTGAAATGGTATCATTGGATATTTGCCTAGATCCAAAAATAGTAAGCTGTTATATTACAGTTTAAATCAGCCAACAAATTTAACAAAATAAGTAGAACGTGAGGACAAGACAGTAAAATATAGGCGGACCTGGTGTCATGGTACAATAACTATGGGTTGAAAAATAAATCAGTGCGCTACACACACAGTGTTGCCAACTCCTCAGTAAGGAAAGCAGCTATTGGCTGTCCTAAAAGTCGCTAAAACGCCATCGCCTAATTTGGAAATTTTTTTAATTTGCATGTAATTGTAATGGACGCTGTAGGAGAGAGGAATAACGTTGTGGGAGAGACAACAAGTGTGTAAAAACACCCTAAATATGTTTAGAACTACAACTGAATTTTCATCTGTCGATTCTTCTTTTTGTTTTTTTTATTTTGCCATTGAAATACGCCATCACTTTTCAAAATAAAAAGTCGCTTGATGTGTTGCAAGTAGATTTGACAAAATAAAGTGACAAGAGGATTTGGAAAGTCACTAGAACACTGTACACACATAGGAACCTTTAGCATGCAATGATCTGTCATATACACTGTATTTAGGGTTTAATAATTTGAGGAAAATATCTGCATTGTGTTTTATATTGTGATTATTCTTTTAATAAATAAAACTACAGGCCTGTATTTATGATCAACATAGTATAATAATATTAGGATATGATTTTACCAAGTATTATCAAAAAATGTTGTTCAGGACCTCCCACAGTTCTGTTTTGTCGGTGAAGATTAGACTTGACAAGTTTTCTATAGAGAAACTGGTCAATTTAGCTCACATTTACAAAGATCTTATATTCTTGGTTTAGTTAACATTACTCAAAAATGTGAGTTTGCTTCACAGCCCTAAATACAGTAGATTCAAATCTTATAAGGTGATAAGCGTAAAACTATGATATGATTCAGTATACACGTATATGTTTTGCACATGTTTTGTGCATACATTGTATGATGCATGTGTTAATCTAAATATACTGTAAATACATACACATGCTCCTTAACATATTTTACATTTTGTTATGTTGCAACCGTGTGCTAAAATCTTTTAAATACATTTTTCACCCCTCAGGCTACACTTTATACCCATAATCAAAAAACTGAAATATCACATTGACATACTTATTCAGACCCTTAACTCAAGACTAAGGGGACCTTTGATAGGGATTACAGCATTGAATATTCTTGGATATGACGCAACAAGCTTTGCACCGCTGGATTTGCTGCCGTTCTTCTCTGCAGATCCTCTTTAGCTCTGTGAGGTTGGATGGAGACCGTCAGTGGACAGCCATTTGTCTCTCCAGGTATGTTTGATTGGGTTCAAGGACATTCACAGAAACGTCCATAAAACACTCCTGCATCATCTTGGCTGTGTGCTTAGGTTCATTGTCCCGTTGGAAGGTGAAGCTCTGTCCAAGGTTTAAGGACACTTTGCTCCGTTTCTTTGCTTTCGCTCAACCATGATCAGTCCCACAGTCCCTGCTGCTGAAACACACCCCACATTGTACAATGCTGCCACCACAATTCTGCACTGCTTGTATTGCACAGGTGATGAGCCAATATCATCTTCAGTGCCAACATCGCTGCAACAACCCGCTCCTGCAGACACACTCTATACAACATCAGGAGGATACATCCTCTACTGACTCAGAGGGCGACGCAGGTTCTTGTCCAGGCTCTTGTCATCTCACGCCTTGACTACTGGAGCTCCCTCCTTGCTGGACTGCCTGCATGTGCCATCTGACCTCTACAGCTCATCCAGAATGCAGCAGCCAGACCCGTTTAACCTATCCAAGTTCTCCCACACTACACCGCTCCTCCGCTCCATTCACTGGCGGCCCGAATCTGCTTCAAGACTCGGGTGCTGGCCTACCGTGCTGTGAATGGATCAGCCCCTTCCTACATCCAGGCCATGGTCACTATTAGCTTATTTGTAGCTAATAGTTGAATTCATATTCTATTGTATCTGCATGTTGCACATTTATTTAGCTTATTTGAAGCTATTGTTCTTGTCACGCGTTCCACCCACTATTAGTTTGTTTTCACCTTGTCAGTAATTCTCTTATCATTTCAGATCCTGGTTCATTCTCACTGCCTGCAATCAACTTATTCCCCTCACCTGGTTTCCACAGCCCATCTCTTCACCTGCTTCTCATTCCCTCATTAGTTCTCTCAGAGGATATATACCAGTTCTCTCCCACTTGTTCCCGGCCAGATTGTTTTGTGTTTTCCTGCCAAGCTCTCCAGCGATTGTCTAGTTTACCTGTTTAGTTTTCCTGACCTGCCCGTTTTGACCCTGCCTGCATGTTTCTGTACTCCGATTCTTCTGCCTGCCCCTTACTGGATTTGTTTGCCTTTTGGACTGATTTACCGGTATTTGACCCTGCCTGGATTACTGAGTAAACTGAACTATATTATATTCTGCCTGTCTCTGTGTCGTGCTTTTGGGTTCAGTTCTGTCGGTTCCAGCGAACCTTAGAGTTC
Organism: Cottoperca gobio; assembly: GCF_900634415.1. Classification (NCBI taxonomy): domain Eukaryota; kingdom Metazoa; phylum Chordata; class Actinopteri; order Perciformes; family Bovichtidae; genus Cottoperca; species Cottoperca gobio. The sequence continues at coordinate 622,672 of NC_041368.1, read as the reverse complement.
TGCACTTAAATGATTTCACCTATTTGAAGCTAATGTACTTGTAAGATTCTTGCTGTTCGGAGTTGTATCCTCATGATTGTTTGCACTTTTTGTAAGTCGCTTTGGACAAAAGCATCAGCTAAATGAACTGTAATATAATGAGCGGTTAGGCTGCTAGGCTTAGAATCGAGGCCAAAAAGATCAGAGAATCTTTTTTCTCACTTGCTAGGAGTCCTTTAAGCTATGCTCAGACTACAACTGAGGATTTCAAATAATATAATCACGTCAGCACTTTTGAGTTTGCAATGAAAGACGAGCTGGAGCAGCTAACAATGTTGCCAATGCGGAAATGCCTTAAACTTGCATTCTGTCTAATGATAAATAAAAAATAAATCTCAATCGCTAGTTTTAAGTATTTTTCAATAAAACATGATGATCATTTAGTAAATTATGGTCCCATTTAGAGTAAAAGAGACAATAAAGCAGAGTCTGTGTGAAATGAATTCTAGTGAATGCTCTGCTTTGTGATGGAGTCTGATATAATTCAATAGAGTACAGGGCAATCCATGTATTCAGTCTATTAATCAATGTATTTGTGTCAGCAGGACGAGCTCACTGCAGGTCAGTATGGTGGTCATTATAGAAGAAGAGGTCATTAAGGAGGTGATTATGAAGGTCATTATGGAAAATTAACTAACATCCCATCTTACTGGAGCCAACGGCAGGCCTGGCTCAAAGGGGTGAGATCATCAATAGAAAAAAGAATGAGATCATCCAACACGTGACACCATTGTGCAGATAGGAATGACCTGTAAATTCAGTTTCCAGCAATGAGGATGGGGTATGTGGGCTACATAATCACAACCACAGCTAGTGTATCTTCAGTCTGACTTTGGAGTCAGCTCAGTCTTTGGTTCTGTGTTTGAAGAATAAAGATCTAATTGCATCGGACTCTGATCATCTCCAGTTAATTATTTTGAACCTGCTAAGACTTCAATATCTACTGAACTGTACTTAAGTTAATGTGTTGCTGAGGAGGTCCTGACTCTTTTTCTTGCCCAGATGCAGACTTTTTCCTCAAAGTCCTTGTCTGTGTTTTCATATTACAACTTTAACCCTTTCACAGTGTTTTCAGTTCATAGAAGTTAATTGTAACATGTTGTCTAAAAGTCAGCCTCTAGTTGTACTCTGTTGTGGTTGTACTTGCGACACTAGAGGTTGGAGACCCTGTCTTGTCGCTTTTGGTTCTTAAAAAAAACAAGCTGGCAACATTCAGACTCGTCTAGCTTTTGTTCTTTCTCATTGCAAAGCATTACTGCAGCAAATTGTTGAACAACGTCAGTCGCCAGTTTGTTTACATCTGCTTTCCCATGAGATCAAGCGAGATGGTGCGCCATCTGGCTCAATAGTTATTATCCTGTGGTGTGTGTGGAAGTTTCTCGCATCTTCACAAAAGATCTCTGGAGCTCAGCTTAACCATTAGGTTCCTAGTCACCTCTCATACCAAGGCCCCATTCCCCATAATGCTCAGTTTAGCCAGGGGGCTAGGTCTGAAAAGAGTCCTTGTTTCAAACTACTTCTTCCATTTAGGAACCTTTTGTCACCTTCCCAAAACCTGTGACTGCACACAATCCTGTATCTGAGCTCCGCAGGTTGTTTGCTCGACCTGTCTTGGTTCTTGCTGATATACATTGTCAGCTATGAGACAATATAGACAGGTGTGTGCAGTGTACATTTGTATACACATTGAATCTCTACTGGAATAAAATGTGCTAAATAAATAAAGTTTGCTTTGCTTCTGTTCACCAATCTGTCATTCATCTGTTTGTTTGTCATCACTACAAATATCTCTTAAATTGACCAGACACTTCCACAAAGCCATCTTTGGCAAGCATTTATAGTACAGAAACCAGCATAAAGAGGGAATATTGACCAGGTAACGGCTTCTTCTTTGTTGTTTGGCCAGCTCACAGAATATTACAGAAATAACCACAGCTGAATACATTTATCAGCAAATGTCATTAAAGTCAATTAAACCCACAGTTGCTGGCTTAAACTAACACTTTCTTATTAATTGTGATTTACATTTAAAATCACTCTTTCAAATATTTCCATAAGACAACGACCCATCGTTAAGCTCTAACTGAACCTGTCTACTGTATGTAGGTTTTCAATAGTATGAAAGGAAAGCCTCTTCTGCATTACCTCTCCCAAAAGTGTCAGAATCAAGATGTGAGAGATAATCTAAAAACCTCAACAATGGCATGTTATCACAGTACTCATCATGCCCCTGAACCATTACATAATGTGGATATGGAATGAAAACTGCATATCATTATGCTGTGCACATTCATAATGGAGAGCTGTGTCAGTGTCATACGATATCTCACAACATGAGCACTAAGAGGGAGTGCTTCTTAAAACCTCAGTATGACTGCTGTATAATGTATTCGTTATGAATAAATGTACACACAGAGACCAGAATAACTGGACATGGTATATACAGAAAGGGCGGTTGTTTCGACAACTAAGTGAAGACGACCCAGTTAATATTAACACTGGGAGGTCAATACGGTAAATTGTCACTACAGTACTTCACACAGGAATGGATATGGAGGACATCATGTCTTAGGTATAGCATGGTGTGGGCTGAAGTTAAAGCTTAAATAAAGCATGTTAACAATGCTGTCATATACTCCTCTAGGTCCATTCCATAGTACAGTATGGGATATGCTGCAATCAGTTTGGAGAGTTGAACATTTATTTAGCAGTAAAGTCTTCCTCAAAATAATCAATCAGAGACTATGAGCTAATTAAAGAAAACAATGTCATTTTTCTAATTACTTTTAGCCACTGCAGTCAATACCTTGTATTGACAAAGCCTACAGTCTGAATAAGTCAGCACAGCTACTCATAAAGCATGTAACTCAGTGTGAATGTTTTGATGCACATTAAAAAGAAATGCAGTGCCTTATATATAATGTGCTTGTGTATGCCACCTCATACAGGTAGCCATGAACTGTATGTATTTTATGTTGCACTTTACAGCGAGTCACAAAACAACCCCAAGGCTCTCTGAAAGTTTACATTTTTTTCTCACTTTTCAAAAAACAGGTCCAGATAAGTTAACTCCACCTCTCATATCTAATTGCACAAAATAACATCATTTAAAATCTCATATTTGAGAATATCAATTCATACTACACTGAGTGTAAAGGAAATGACCATCCATGTTCCCAGAAACATCCAAAAGAAAATTGGGGATGCAGCCTTTTGCAATTATGCACCACATCTATGGAACACTTTACCTGCAGACATTAGGGAGGCAAGCTCTCTCGTTATCTTCAAAAGTAAACTAAAAATCTTTTTACTTGTTTAATAGTGATATTTTATATCTCTTTACTTTAGCCTTTTAATGGTGATATGTTATATCTGTTTATCTTAGCCTTTTAATGGTGTCACTTTAAACTAATTTAAATGATTTCATAAAGTTTTGCTATGATTGGTTTAACATTGAATGTGTAAAGGTAACTGAGATAAATTTGTTTATTTTTGAAAAACCTGAGATCAAATAGATTGTTTTACCACGGGGAAAAAGAGGAAGTTTCTCTGATACATGTGTATTGGAGAAAAACTGGCTTTAACGGAAGGGAGTAAACCTGTTGAAGGGCCACAGAGGCCCATTGTTGATCTCATGCTTTCAAAATATGGCTCTGATAGTTTAAAACATTTACAAGAATGGTGTGATGAATGTGGTTTCCCGGCAGTAGGGTCGTATGTCGCAGATAGGGAAACTAGGCATGATTTCCAATGCTATTTTATACTATTTTAATTCTGAAATTTTAATTCAGCTATTTTCATACAATTTTAATTCTGCTATATTATATTATTTTAATTTAGCTAATTTATACTATTTTAATTCTGCTATTTTTATAATGGCACTTCAGACTCATTTACATCAACACTGTGATTATTGTACTGTAAATGCTCTTATTCTGTCTAATCTTGTACTAATTGTTATGTTTTTGCTGTGAAGCACTTTGCTTTTAAATAAAGCTTATTATTATTATTATTATTATTATTATTATTATTATTATTATCCAAATGTTCATTAGTGACTACAGATTCTATTTTTGCAGTTAATGTTAGAACACTTTCTTCTCACAGAAGGCAGCCACTCTGAGTGAAGAGCAGCACACATTTGGTAGTAACTGAAGCAAATGTATACGGGGTGTCGGCTCAAACTAATTCATTAATTAATTAATGAAAAATTAATTAATAAAGCTCCCCTACATCTCATTTTTGAAAAAGTTAGGACAATTAATGAAAAATATTGTTATTATATAAATGAATAAATACATTATTTCCTTCTTCTCCATCCTTTCCCAAATCCCGGTCTTACATTTTCTCTTTCCTCTCTCTTAATTGCGTTCAGTGTGTTTGGATGGAAGTGGCACTCCTGACCAGACCTCTGTCTCAGGCTGACCCTCACTCCCACATTGGCCTCAAGTACATTTGTACTGTGCCAGATGGATAATTGCAATCAGAACCAAATAAGGTCATTAGTAAGGCAGGTATTTGGTCATAAACCTAAGGATTGGAAACATTTTGAAATATATTTGATTGACCTGATGATGGTGCTGTATAGAAAACTCCCAACACTACTATACTTCAACATAACAATGAATGCCTTATGTTACTGTTTTCTTGTGTAGTTACACATATCATGAGGATGACATATATTGCACTTAAACAACCTACACGAGAAACAATATTAATCTACAAACTGCTCAAGTTTACGATCCCAATGCCCTTTTATGGCCATCACACATGTTTGGCATATGAACAGAGACAGATGCTATAACTAAGAATTAAATAAGCATTGATTAGCTTTAGACCAAAACGAAGATCTCCCTAAAATTAGAATTATTATTTGAAATACTTCACAATCTTCCCTGGTGCTTCTTAAACTGTTGAACTGTTGAACGGTGCATTAATCTATTATTCCTTCATTGTATTCATCATTTATCTTTCTGTTTTAATAGTTTAGATTTGTAGTTAATAGTTCAATAAACATTTAATTGATAAAGAACTTGCTCCTGTGGTTTGTGTGTATGAAACATCAGGTCCCTGTACACCCGGCCAGAAATCCGTAGCCGACTTCAAATTATGAGACGACATTAATTATGACTATCAATCTTTCTTTATGATGGGTGCTGCTCCAAGGTATTATTATTCTGCTACTCAATATAAAACTTAGTGTTTTTGATAGAAGTTGAGTCCCATCACTCTCCTTCACCTTCTGTACCATTCATGTGTTTATAATATATCATTTTCGGTTATTAGTTATAAACATATATTTTGGTATTAATTATAAAATTAGCTACAAGAAATTCACGCGACAACATCATAATCTTATGAAGAAATTACATATTCATTTCCATATTAGTGATGAGCAGAAAGATCCTCTAACATACATGTTACATTGCTGTTAGAGTGATGCAACGGTCATTTACACAGTGAAGAGTGTACAGTACACAAGTGCATGTGTGTGCGTCCTGGGAGAGGTTCCCTCTTCACTCTCTCCCTCAGGTCTCTAACATTTCCCCCTTTAATTGTGGGAGTTTTTTTAGGAAGTTTTTCCTTGTATGGTGTTTCCTTGTACGAGGGTCTAAGGACAGAGGGGGTCGTATCCTGTACAGTCTGTAAAGCACACTGAGACAAATGTATAATTTGTGATATTGGGCTATAGAAATACATTTGATTTGATTTGAATAAAGCGGAGTGATAAGAGTTAAAAAAGTGCATGTTTCCCTCAAATAAAATACCGCAGTTGTGCAAGTTGCATAAGGATTTGTGTATTCTAATAATACAATAATATGTTGCCTGCAACCTCTGCCAGGTGGACTGTCAGAAGCGCTCGGTGCTGTGTGAGGACAGCGCTGCAGCAGAACCATGAGTTGACTGACAGAAGTTCAACCCAACTTCTGCTGCTATATTTCAGCAGACAGGCAGCCAGGCTCTCTAGTTTGCTGACTGACACGTATACTAGTTGGAGGGAAAAAGTGAATCATTGTCTCACGCACAACATGAGAACAAGGTCTGTCAGGAGTGAATACCCCAGAGTAAATATACACGGAAAGCATCCTATAATCACGTTAAACAATCATTTATTCAAATCTTCACTTCAAAGCTCAAAGCAACAAGGTGATGAAGACAAGCAGGAGGGAGAGGGAAGACAAAAAGGTGCGTGCATGTGCAAACATTCAGAAATAACCAATAAGTAGACAGAGCTTCGTTCATCCTGCTTCACTGCATTCCTCATTCTCCCACAGAGCTCATTCCCTCTCTGTCTCAGCCCATGTCTCCCTTTCATCCCCTCTCTGGTCCAGTGAATCATTCCATCGTGCTGTCTCTTACCTTAGTGGTGACAATACAAAGACAATCCATGCTGGCCAGACAAAAAAGGAGCTCTCAACCAATGCCCAAATTCATCACCACTAATATCACAACTGGAGGGAAAAAAAGCAGGAAGATGGAGAAAAAGATTCTCGTGTGAGGAAGCGAGGTGAAAAGATAAAAAAAGGGTAGGTGTTGCTGAAGAAAAAGAAGAGGGGGAGGAGATGAGGAAAAGAACACACTCACTCACTCTCATTCACACTCACACACACACACACACACACACACACACACACACGCTAGCGAGGGAGAGAAGAAACAGCGGACAGACGTTACTGCATGTGAGCCCTTGTAAGGATTGGGATGCCTCCTCCACAGCGCTGAAGGCAATCAGGATTCCTAACGCCATCTCAGAGCAGAGCGTGCGTCATCAGCCAAAACATACACACACAAATACACACACTCAAAATGCTTAGCAGCTGGACTGGCTTCCTCCAACAACACACAATCATTTCTTAGCTTCTCTCCCTCTCATTCATCCTTTGTCTCTTGTTTTCAGTTCATCCTCTCCTCCACTCTTTCTCTCCTGTCTCCGAGCTGAGCGACTAAGCAGCGTTATGGGATGAAAAAGAGAGCGAGGGAAGAGAGTGAAGGACGAGAGCGTCAGCTCAGCGGAATGAATTAGATTGCCATGCTCTCAGTCTTGCTGGCTGTTAGCTGCTGTGGCTGACTGCTTGAACTTAATAATAACACACTGGCTTAAATTTTATCTACCTTCCACTGACTTTGTGGCAGATTTTATTTTACTGTGTGTGTGTGTGAGTGTGTGTGTGAGTGTGTGAGTGTGTGTGTGTGTCTGTGTGTGTGTGGTTAGGGATGTCCTGGTATACCAATTCAATACCAGATAAAAAAAGAAAACAATAAATCCCACTTACTTCAACATGCACTCCTTTATTACTATTTGCATACAGTTTTTTTGTTAGGAAGTTAAACAGCTAACAGTTCACTACTTACTTAACAGCTACTTATACAACAGTTGTTATGGTGCTTTGTTTGTTTGCCAATGAACTGACAGCATAGCTTATATTCAGTTCACAACTGGTCGGACACATGTATCAGTACATGTGTATCATCTTTAAATGCTTGTTCCAGCATGCTACAATGTGAACACTGATGAAAAAAGCGCAAGACTTGAAAGTGCAATTCAACCAAAGAAATGCCAGTAAAATGCAGTAAGTTTTAACTTGTCATTTGACAGCGCTGCATCTAAGTCAACAAGACTTGCAAACTACACTTTCATCTACAATTATTTCATGAGACACTAGAACAGGGCTGTCAAACTCATTTTAGTTCAGGGGCCACATGCAGTGGGCCGGACCAGTAACATCATAGCATAATAACCTATAAATAATGACAACTCCAAATGTTCCCTTTGTTTTAGTGCAAAAAAACACAACTACTTTCTGAAAATGTTCACATTTAATGAACAACCTGACATTTCTTATGCCTCAGTAAACTGAGGCATAAGAAATGTCATTTACACATGTGCATTACAACTTACAGATCACAGTGTATCTACAAAGTCACACAACATTTAGTCACAGATATCTGGAACTGAACAATATAGTATTTTACTTTATCAAAACAACACATTTTTACACTTTGCAAAGTCATCCCGCGGGCCACATGTTTGAATCGTCCAAAATGATAATTACGATTAACACTTTAAAATGAAGAGAGCGTCTTTTCACGTCTATGTTGTGCTACATTTCTGCTAATGTACAAATATTTACATTAAATTAAGACTGCTCCTATTTTTTCAGTACATAAGCAAAATATCAATAAAATTGTAACAGAACTTTTAACCCAAAATGATAACAACATATTTGAAAGACTTTACTTTCATGCTGTGCTACATTCCTGCTAACTATAACATCTTTGCATCAAAATAAGACTTAAAATAACATTCTTATTCAATATTCTGAAATTCTGGCATTTGCTTTTGCTGCTGCTCTCAGGTATATATTACTCTTCTACTCTACACAGCTGTAACATTGGGGAAAGTTTTCTATGAGCTGAGAACGCATTTTAAACTTAAATATTACAGTCGATTATGTTTATTTAATCGTGGGAAGGCAACATCAGCCGTATATAATATAACAGCAAAATACCACATGGAGATGGTGTCAGAATTTCCCCAAAACACATGCAGCTCAGTCTTTACTAACTCCTTTACTACTCAGACACACAACTGGAGATCAGTCCAGAAATGATTATATGAAAGCATAAGGAGTAAAATGTTTATATTACTCTCAACAGGGTTAATCTGCCAGTTTATCCCAGCCTCTTTGAGTGGAAAAAAAGTTTTTACTAAAGTTTCACTAGTAGTTGGATTGAATTAAATCCAATTTGCACTTTCCCGTTAGGACTTAGTGATAATGCCCATGGAAGCGTACGATGTGTTCATCTTTACATTTGTCATTAATGAAAAGTCTAAATGCAATGAAGCATTAATCACACTTTGAAGGAACAAATGTATGAGAGTGTAAGATTATTTCTATTTATGAATTATACTTTAAAGGTTTTTTCTTTATATGCAGGATGGATTTAGTACAGTATGCTACAATGTGAAACTGTATTACAGTGCTGAATAAAATAAAGTAGATATTACAGCACTACATGTTTATTTTAAAGCTCTGGCTCAGTCTCTCCGTGCTTTATATTAAGAATCAATAACCTGCCACGTCATCCACTAAGATCCCAACTACCAGGTATTCCCAGCCACTCCGATATTCAAACCTTTCCCCTCTAGAGACTCTAATCTTCTGAACTGCAGCACATTCCCCAACAAAACTGCCCTGGTACCTGTTTGCTGGAGCCATCCTCGTGAAGAGGTGTGTTGCAGAATTTCACCTTGATTACCGCTTTCATTTGTGGACGAAGCAGTACCCTTACACCCAATCTCCAGTCGTTCTTACTGAACACATTCACCAGCTCAGACGTCCTCTCACTAAGCAACAGGGCTAATCTTTTCAGGCAGCTTCGACTTATTGCATTAGAGAAGGAATGCTTTAACCTCTCCTAGATAAAAATGAAATAAGGCCTTCATGCAGATGAATCAGTGATGAAAGCATATTAATTTCAGGAAGCATGCATGGCAGGTCTGCACTCCGTTGTATTTAAATACTATGATCTTTATTTACTAAAATGTAATATATTGTCACTTTTTCTACTTTTTCTCACTTTCTGAACAGAACACAGAGTGAAAGGAACCATAACAAAAAAAACATACAGCAGCAAGTACTTCAACATATTGACTGTAAAGAACGTATAGTATGTGGGGATCTCATATAATCAGGAATTTACCACAAAATCCTGAATTGTATGAACAGAATACAGTCTGCTGTGGAAAAAAGTTGAAGATTTAAAAATGACTGGTATACACTTTCAAAAAATAAAAAAACAATGGGATTTTTCTAGTGTGTGCATTTAAAATCCTTCAGTATAGACTGCCTTATTATTTTCCAACCGGAGAAAGACAGAAATTTCACGTCTAGAAGAAGCACAAAGAAAAACTGAACTCTGATTCTTAATGTCAGCAAAGCTTATAGGTAGAGAAAATATTTAGTTTACACTGCAGTGTTCTGACATGCCATGAGTGGTGATGAGGTGGAAAATAATGTGGGAACAGAATGAAATTGACCAAAATAGATGCTTGTAATACACATACCCATTCTGTACACTCAGAGAGAATGTGTGGGTTCTGGAGATAACTCACCTCAGAGGTCTTGGTGCTGATCTCGCACTTCTCCATCCCGCTGGGTTCTGAGGTGCTTTGCTCCCTCTGCTGGGAACAACAAACATGTGCATAAGTAACCACCACACCCAAACTATAACACAGTGACCTGAAGAAGAACAAATAGATCAGATAAGCCAATAGACAAGTATTTCAGGTAGTGAGTATTTAACAGGCTGAATGCATTGTGGAGAGGCCTAATTCAAGCAATTTTGTAAAGGCTAGTGTTTGAGAGGTTTAACATTGATGTTTGATTGGCACAGTGAGCACAGCAATCTTTAAAATGGCTCATTAAATACGCAAATGCAAAATAAAGCACTATATAATATTAATATGTCAAAGGCTCTCACTGTGCATATGGTAAATGCATTTAATATGTATAATTTAAATGGAATTAAGAAATAATGGCAGTAAACCAACAAATACATGTAGTTCTCATTGAATTCCAATGCAAAACAGCAGAATTGGATGCAGTTGTAAGGGTTATGCAAGAATTGGCACTGACAGATAGATGGAGTCATCATTGGCTGGTTGGCCTGTCTGCTGCTTTGGTAAGTCTTTAATTAGAAGCTTGGATAGCGTAAGCCTATATGTGCCCGTGGCAAACCAAAAATAAATCCCTAGCACACTAAAACATACTACAAACCCTAAGTACACGCAGGCTTGCTTTATCCCTTCTTCTGTTTATAGCAGCAAGCCCTTCTGACTTTAAATACAACTTTTAAGTTGATTTATACAATTTAACAAATATAAAATATATATAGAGATACAAAACTGGACAAAAGCAGTAACAAAAGTGAGGAGTAATAAACTGTTCTGTTTTACATCAACAACTTTAACACAACTCAGGACAAACGATCGTGATACAAGTGTATTACTGTAGCATAGCACATACTAGAAACTGACTTAAACCGTCAGTTAAATGATTTATTACCTTACTGTGATTTATTTAAAATGTGTGTTCCTAAGGGTACCTGTTACAAGTTATTACTGTTGATAATGCCTCCACCAATATCTCATACAAAGCGTATGCAGCCTTTGTCCTTCACAATGGAAAGGGTTGTAACGACTGATAAGTTGTTGCACACTTCGTTACATGTCAAGTCCTGAAAAACCTCATTTAATGTTGCTTTACTGCATTAAACCCTTGATGACTTCAGTGCTTTTGGTTTTACCTTTCATTGATACAAATCTAACAAACACCTTACAAACTGCATGCAAAATGTATTTATTAGTTGTTAATATATTTGAATTACCTCAATGGACATGTTAATTCTAATCTTCAGAGGACTGATTGTGGTAACAGAACAGGGGATATAACAGCAGTGAACTGATGACCTTGTTGTGGGGTCATCAGTCTCTGAGGACTCTTCTAATCCCCTTCACTCATCCTTATCCTGGTACTACTGGATGATCTTAGCAAAGTGGTTCAGCAGCTCCTGCTGTTGCAGAGGGGCTATTTTGAAAGCTATAAAAACCTTCTACACACGATCTGTATGGATGTATATCCATATCCTTCATAAGCTATTATTTACTGTTATTGCAGAAAAACATAACATACGAGGTTTGACTGTGTAGACAAATAGAATTACTAGATAGATAGACAGATAGAATTACTAGATAGAGAGAGAGAGAGAGCGAGAGAGCGAGAGAGCGATAGATAGATAGAGAGAGAGAGAGAGAGAGAGAGAGCGAGAGAGCGATAGATAGAGAGAGAGAGAGAGAGAGAGAGAGAGAGATAGATAGATAGATAGATAGATAGATAGATAGATAGATAGATAGATAGATAGATAGATAGATAGATAGATAGATAGATAGATAGATAGATAGATAGATACTTTATTCACCCCGAGGGAAATTTAGGCATCCAGTAGTTTAAAAGACATTATACATTTATTAACATTACACAAAACCCCCTCCCTCCATTAAAAAGTAAGTACAAATAAAATTTAAAATAAGCGATAAAGGATGTACATTATAAATACAAATGTAAAAATACATACGGTTATAAATAATTGCAAAAGTTGGAATCCCCCGGCCATCACTGAGAGGAGTTGTATAGTCTTATGGCCAGGGGAGAAACAAAAGAGTTATTGAGCCTGTCTGTGGAGCAGGACTAGTGGATTACCAAACCGGTTGGTCCCATTCCAAGTGAAACATGCTATTAGTACACGCCCACAGGTCTATACTCACACCAAGGGTCTCCTTCAACCACCGAGCAGAACCTGCATTATGACTTATGAGGAATGAGGAATTATTGTCACTTATTTCAAGTTTATGGGCAAACCTCAAAAGGCACTGACCTACATTTTAACTGACATGGTTTTATGTATTGATGTTTCTCTATCTACTTTCCACACATACTATTTAAGTCCAGCACTCCAGTATTTGCTAATATGTTTACAGTGGAACGTTCAGCACCACTAATAGAAATGACACAATAAATATAAATCAGTGGGTCTGTAGCAACAAACTTGTCCTAAATGTCAGGAAGATCCAAAATATGGTGCTTGGATCAAGGAAAAAAGGGCTTGAACACATTAAGTTAAATGTTTTTTTGAGGGGAAAAACACTGATCAGGTTTCAGTTAATTCACTTTTAGGTATTTATTTGGATAATTGTTTATCATGGACTCCCCATATCAGTAACAAATCAAGAAAGATTGGTAGCACAGCATGTAGGATTGGAAGGATAGCAGTCGTGTCAGCTATTGCTCATCTATTTGGGACAATGCAGCTATTGGTGAGATAGGAAGGCTCCTAAAGGAACAGAATAAGACACAATTGACATAAGCCTTTTGAGTTTATGTTATACTGTACATCATACGAAGAAACCAAGAGCTACTCTATTTATGACCGACTACATTTGGTGAGAGAGTCACATTGTATTAATACGAAGACGTATGATGTCTTACCAAAGCTAGAGAGTTCTCTTATCAGGCTTATCAAAGATGGAACAAAAATACATCAGTAGGGGAATGTCTATGAATAGTTAGAAGAGATTTCCGAAGTTAATGAATGTGAGACAATAGAAATATGTAGTTAATGATTATATATTTGATGGTTCCCGGCTATATACAGGGCATCAGTTGTTTTAATGTTATTGTGTGTGTTGTAGAATGTATTGGGCTTACTGTGGGTTTGAAATGTTTTCTTGTATAAATATTGTTTGTTACTTATTGTATCTATTAAAATGATGTTGTTTGTGTTTGATGGCTCTTGGAAGAATAGCCAAGTTGGGCTAAAAGAGTTGCCTAATAAAAAATCTAATCAAATAAAAGGGTCTGTAACAATAGATAAATTCAGTTCAGTAAAATCACAAACAAAAACACTGTTTATTCTACAAACTATGAATTAGGCTTGCCTCGGTAGTCGGTGTTTCAGGTGTTCGGGCAGTTGACCTACAAGAAGATGGTGGAGGATCTGGTGTCAAAGCGAAAAGCTAAATTCCCTATTTGGCAATTTGTAAACTTTTGAGTAAATGCCATGAGAGTTCAAGTTTGATGTCAGCAGATAACAGTAGCTTTACTCTCTCCGTGAAATTTATATTACGTTTGGTAAATGCCAACGGTGTTTATAAACTGCAGCCGGTAAAAGATAACCGTGTTGCATGTGAATATGTGTGAATATGGAAAGGAAATCTGGGGAGGCCAGTTTGAATGGACCTGAGAGAGCTGATAAAAATAATAATAGTATTGTTATATATAATTTACAGGTGCTATGCTTAAGCAAAAGCTCTGTGTTAGATTTGATTATTTTCTACCTTTTGTTTACTTAAATGTATTTCCATCCATCCATCCATCCATCCATCGTCTACCGCAGGGGTCGGGAACCTATGGCTCGCGAGCCATATATGACTCTTTTGATAACGCGATATGGCTCGCAGACAATTTTGAGCTGACATTTTTTAACATGATTAACAAGTAATAAATAATTATACTGTGTCATTTTAAAGTAAAACATTTAGCAGCGGCTTTGTTTTTAGTTCTCCCCGCTCCTTTCCTCCGCTCTGTCTCTGACTGCACAGCGCGCGCGTGTGTGTGTGTGTGCGTGTGCGTGTGTGTGTCGCGAAACTGCGCAAAGCAAGCAGTAGACCGGGGGGTCAAACTCATTCACAGAGGGCCAACATTAAAAACTGGGACTACGTCGAGGGCCAAACACGGTCCACATTTATTGAACAGGATACACATAAAGTGCAAAAAGATATGGAACATATTTAAGTCAACTGCAAACGGATTGCTGAGCAGTTCAATTAAAATATCTGAGCAGCAAAGTCGGCAAATGCTCTCAGGTGATCAGCAGAATGCTGTCGTGAACACAGCGGTGGAGATGGTTTGTCAGTGTTTGGAAATACGTAGTTTCCTTCTGCGTATTGCTAACTCGTCTAATCGGTAATCGCTTTCCGTCTGTCACTCGCCTCTCACCTCTCATCTGTCTGTATTCGGAGTCACAATGTTTGCCACCTGGAATGCACAGATTTGAATGGCTGAGTTCAATGTGAACTCGCGAGCCATATATGGCTCTTTCGATGACGCAATTTTGAGCTGACATTTTTTAACATGATTAACAAGTAATAAATAATTATACTGTGTAATTTTAAAGTAAAACATTTAGCAGCGGAATTTGTTTTTGTTCTCCCCTCTCCACTCTGTCTCTGACTGTAGGTGTGTTCGCAGGTGTGTGTGTCGGCAGCGAAGCCCCACCCTTCGCGAAACAGAGCAGAGGAGAAACTGTACAAAGCAAGTAGTAGACAAGGGGAGTCAAACTCAATCACAGAGAGGGACAGCATTAAAAACTTGGACTACGTCGAGGGCCAAACACGGTCCACATTTATTGAACAGGATAGACATATTGGATAAAGTGCAAAAAGATATGGAACATATTTAGGTAGGCTACATTCTCCTTTTATGCAGTCAGAGACAGATGTTTGGAATCTTTTCGTAGCTGCCAGTTTAAGTTCTGTGGAAACCCTCAGTGAGTAAAGGTGTGCATCAGTGAGACGACTCCTGTGTGGGTTTTTGTTCATCTTCATCACAGAGAAAAGCTGCTCACACAGGTATGTGTGCAGCATCTGAGCGGCATGATGGCGGGGTTGAGGGATCGTTCGGGGATGAAGCTTGGAAACTGTGCAGCGCCCACAGAGTCATACTTTGCCTTGAGTTTGTCGTTACACTGGAGGTCAATCAGCTCCATTTGGATGTTCACAGGTGCTGTTTCCACGTCAACTGCAAACAGATTGCTGAGCAGTTCAATTTTAATTTTTGAGTTGCAAAGTCGCTCAGTTTATCAGCAGAATGCGCGGTCGGGAAGACAGCGGTGGAGAAGACAGCGGTGGAGAAGACAGCGGTGGAGATGGTTTGTCAGTGTTTGGAAACACACAGTGACCAAAGTTTCCTTGCTGCATCTGAGTCTCCCACAGGCAGCTTGGCTTGGAACGCTCTCACTGCATCATACATGTCCGTGATCACACGGCCCTGAAGCTGGAGGTTTAACAGTGAGATGCTTCATTATGTCGCACATAAAAGCCAGCTCACATCGCCACTTTTCATCCCAGAGATCTGTGGTGTGTTTCCCTTTGCTTTCCAAAAACTGGCAGATTTCCTCACGCAACTCGAAAAATCTATTCAGCACTTTCGTTCGACTCAGCCATCGCACCGCCATGTTCAGAAAAGACTTAAATTGCCTCTGTGTTACGGTGCTTATTACATGTTCCATCTCCGGAGCTTTACAACACAGCGCTTCCTGGTGTATGATGCAGTGATACACCGTCAGTTGCATCTTCTCCCGAATCCTGCCCACTAATCCGTTATTTTCACCACATCGCAGGCGCTCCATCTGTCGTCAGTCCCGTCAGTTTGTCCCGGGGCAGTTTCATTTCATTCACACATTTAGATACTTCCTCAAATATGTATTTTCCTGTGGTTGTGCCATGCATTGATTTAATTACCAAAACCGGCGGGCCAGTTATGATAGACACATGATATTTTCTCGCGGGCTGGATATAATTGCCTTGAGTTTGACACCGGTGCAGTAAACACTGAACCGTGCTCATAAATGAGATAAATAACATACGCGTTTCGTTTATTTAATAAAAGAGAACATTTTATTAAATATATATAAATATAAAAATACATAAAACAATATTTGGCTTTTATTATGGCTCTCCCAGCCAAAAAGGTTCCCGACCCGTGGTGTAGATGATTGAGGAAATTAGATTATATGGAGCCGGTTTAGAAACACTGTCCCCTAATACTACTTCTCTTTGGAGAAGGTGGCACCTTTAATGTTTTGTTTTTTTACTTGCCCAAGTCAGAAATCTACTTGCCCAGGTAAATATTTACTTTTCTCTCATACAAATAGTTTTATCTGTTAGCGGTTATCAGTGCCTGATCGGTACTGCACATGTGCAACTCTTAACAGAGATGAGAAAGAACTAAATGGCTCACTCCTGTGATATAATTAACTAATACATGTAAGATCTTGTGTAATAACTGACAAGTGCTCGTATTTGCATAGCTAATGTGAAGAAATGTTAGGTACTATATGTATTAAATAAAGCTCATACTTAGACTTATAAGAAGCTCCACTCACTCATAACTGTCTTATCATATCAGGGATAATTGTGACTCATTGTGATCCTAATCACTGTGATATTGTGAGTGCATAATATGAGAGCGACCCTGACAGAGTCGTTCGAAGACCCCGTAGGATGTGACGTGATGACATCAAAGACCGGAAATTATATATGCACGGATGTAACCAGTAGGCGGGACCATTCTGTAGAACAGTGGAGAGAGGAGGCTGTGAAACAGGATGGTCACCCAGCTGGGTAAATGTTCCATGCTTGTCTTATCATATTAATAAATGCTTTGTTAAACAAGAAGTTTGCTGGATTGATTTGATAGGCAGTCATAGTGTCCTCAGAACTTTGTTTACTAACAAAAATAGTGACCCCGACGTGATATCTTGAACAAAGAGGACGACTGCAGAGAGGCCAGAGGTTAGTGATGTTTGATAACTGCACACAGGGCTGATCGAGACGGCAAATGCAAAGCCTGTTTAGTCGAATTTGCATAGCTTATATAGTCATTTGTAGGGGCAGTTGTCAAGCGGCATGCCCCGGCGGCAGTCTCGTATGAAAAATAATATTGCAAATGCTAAATTGATGTGATGATGAACGAGTTTGGAAAATACTACATGAAATGAAACTGTGCACAGATGGTAGCCTATAAGGTATTAAAAGTGAACCCGGTGTAAGAAATAAGAGATAAATAAGGCCTGAAAGAAGGTAAAACCTGAAAGAAGGTTTTCAAGTAGCGCTCGATTGTTTAGTTTAAGTTTAACTATCAAGTCTTCAGAGAGGAAGCGCGGCTGACAGAGTTGCTGTGAGTTTACGAGTTTAGGAAAAGGCCAAAGCGGCCTGTTCTGGCTAAAATGAGAGAGCCTTAACAGTGAATTTGGATTTGGACGTGATTACGTGGTGGTGGTTGACGAATACCTCATTGTCTTACTACATTAATTCATCTTCCCTAGACGAGCATATGATATAGTTTAAGGTAAAAACAAAAGAGAGTAATTCGGTTGTGTGAGAAGAGAGTGAACTCTTCTTAGCGGGGGCTATAAAAACCCTATTTAATTTGGCGTAGATTGTATGAAACTAATATTAATGCAGTGTCGGTTGGAAACTATTTATTGAAGAATGTGTTTTGTTAAAAAGCAATATTGTCTGTAAGTGAACAAATTGAGGCGTTTAAGCCAAGCTAACATATTACTAACGCAACAGGTGAGTGGGCCTGACCAAAGCTAATGCCAGGAGCTAGCGCCACATATTTTGTTAATGCATTGGAGTTTGTAACTTCGGAATTAGCCGTACAAACTGACTGTTTCACTATCATTAGATAGAAGCGAATCACGGGGAGGTTTTGATGTTGTTTTAAATTGAAAAAACTTAACAGAAGGAGACATTTTTGTGAAAAGGCCTCATAGGCTAGAAACCAGCTACTCGTTGCTATTCAATGCTACTTCAATTACTGCTTGGAATGGGAAGGTAAATTGTGATAAGCTAAACCTTGAGTCTTACGCTGAAGCATTGGGGTGGAAATTAGAACGCAAAAGTTGTATTAATAAGACAGGAAAAGTAGTAGAAAACTAGGGCTAGGGTATAGAATAAAATAAAATTCGGCATTTTGAATTTTTCCATGTGGTTGTAAAAAGTAAATAACCACGCAATATTCATTATACTCAAAATGTTAATATCTCCATTTAGAGTACGATAGAAGTAGAAACCTAATAACACAAGCTCCTGTAAAAATATTCAAAAGATCAGTCACTCAAAGACAGGAAGCACAGGCCCAGTGGGGGTAGTAAAAGCAGCTGGGGGAGGAAGACTTTGGAAACAGGAGGTTAAAACAGACATTGTACCCATCCCCTCCCCCACCAACCAGTAGGCCATAGGAATGTACAACCTTCATCTGCAAAAAGCCTGAGGACAGACAGAGTTTAACTTTTTTAGGAGAAAAGTTTAATCCATCCATGAATATATTAAAGGGAGCACCACTCCCTGTGTCAATCATGTTAAAAAATGGACAATTAAGTGATGAAGTTTTAGAGAAAATAAGAGCAGGGAGCCACTAGGGGCAGCGCCCTGTAGCAGAGATATTTTATGACGAAAGAGAAGAAGAATGTGAAACCAGAGGGAGACCAGACGTCAGAGAAAGGACTGACAGGAGAACATGACTCCCCAGCAACAGGGGGTCCACACTTCCAGAACCAGGTCGTATATCTGCATTCACACACACTATCATAGAGCCAATTAAAATAGGCTGAATTGTAAAGTTTCAAAATATGTCTCCTATTTTTTAGAGAAACCATGTTTCATAAGTGTGTGGATGACAGATATGTAGACTTTTTGTGTAATTCCGGAGCAGACAGAACAGTAATTAGAGCAGAACAGAGCCGCAAAATACTCAGAATAAAGAGCGTAAAATAAAAACAATCGCAGTAAAATCAGCTAACGATAGATTACGTTCAGAATAAAATAAATTTAAAAAAGACTTTAATATCAGGCCATATTAGAGATGGTATCTGTTTAAACAAGAAGTGTCTGAGAGAATTTGATCAAGTGCCAGGAGCAATCCATATGTCCAGTAAGGAAAATTTCCATATATAGGATGGAGAATGGTTCCAGATTTACAGGTTGTAAATAAAGTTGTAGTACCAAGAGCATCCATAGATCCAGAGAGCAAATCTTTTAATAATAGATATAGCAAACGCATTCTTTTCCAGCCAAGTGGCAAAAGAAAGTCAGATTTAGTTTGCTTTCCAGTATGAGGGAAGGAAGTGTGCACTTACACAAGAATCCCATAAGGATATGGTGAGCGCCTTGATATAATAAACTACAATTGTTCAAATCAATAGTAAAGGATTTGAGTTACAACATTTCACAATCAGACAGAGCACTTGAAGAGGAGAGGAAGAAAACTTAATTAGAAGCACCTAAACCAGACTAAGAGACAAATTATGTAAATTCTGTAGAAGCTGAGTGCCAAATGATGCACTATTAATTAATCCTCTGCCAAAACTGATTCCTGAAAACCCCATGTCAGCATCTGATAAGATAATATGGAATGAAACAGCTGACGAATCATTTAAGAAAATTAAGAAAGTTTTGGTAAACTCATCTGTTTTAGCAATACCAGACTATAAGAAACCTTTTATTTAAACAGCAGACTTTATGACATTAGTATTAACACAAAACCATGGCGATAAGAGTAGACCAGTGGTTTACTACTCTTCAAAATTAGACCCAGTAGATAAGGCGATGCCTGACTGCACATAAGCAGTAATTGCAGCTTCAATGGCAGGTCAGGCCTCTGCATCAAGTGTTATTCAGGCCATTGACTTTAACAGTAGCACATGCCGTGTCAGTTTTGTTGGTGGAGAGCAAAATCACCTACATGTCACCTGCAAGGCACCAGGCATGCAGTGGCAGTTTTGTTTTCACAACCACACCTAACTATAGAATAATGTACAACTTTGATCCATCTACATTATTACCAACAGCTGAAGACGGAGAACCACATGACTGAACGATAGAGACGGACAAGAAACTTCACCAAGACCAGACTTGACTGACATTCCCTAAGAGGAATCAGAGATAGAAATGTTTGTTAACAGATCATGTAAAGTAAACTAGAGGGTCCGAATGTGACAAGATGTATATAGATATATGTGACACAGACCAAAGTATTAAAAGCAGAAGCTCTACCTAATCATCTGTCAGCAAAGGAGCAGAACCGATAGCATTGACAGTGACATGCAGATAAAAGAAAGACAAAGTTGTAAATATCTACACAGATGGTAACTATGCATGTACAACATTACATGTGTTTGCTCAACAGAGACAGAATAGAGGTAGGGTAACATTGACTAACAAACATATTAATCACACTGTAATAGAAGACTTATTGAAGGCAGTACAGCTACCAAAGTATATTGCTTTATATAAAGGCACAACACATACAATAAGAACTGATCCAGTTTCAGTAGGCAACAATAGGTACATGAGAAGACAAACACGCCAGAACACAAGACAGAGATATTGAAAGAGATGCAGAATGCAGCTACAAAGTAAGAAAAAGCCGTTTGGACTAAGAATAATTGCATGCAAGACAGAGACGACTTTCGAAAGAATACTTGACCAGAGAAGAACTTAGTACTACCAAGAAGCTTATATAAATGTGTGTGTATTGAGACACGGTATTTGACCATGTCTCAAAAGGAGGGAGTATTATATTGAGTATTATATTAATTGAGAGTATATTCATAGCATTTGATTTTAAGGCCGAATGCCTACTCCAGAATATCCGTTTCAGCACATCTGCATGGATTTTAGTGAACTAAATAAATGTGAAGGAAATAGAATATAGTTTAACGATAATAGTGTTTACAGCTAAATTAACTGTAAAATAAGGTAATGTTAGTAAAGGATAAGAATAATAAGAATAAGAATAAGCTTTATTTAAGAATTGCAGCCCAAAGTGCTTCACTGCAAAAACATAAAACATTAGACAGAATAATTCAATCACAGTCTGATGTAAATGAATGGGAAAGAGCATTAATAATAGTATGAAATAACAGAATAAAAATTGTATATATTAGCATTAACTGGATGACGTGTTTAGCACCAGTAATATTAAAAATGCACATTTTGCAAGAGGCTTATCGCCATTTGAGTTGATTTATATTCCAGCTATGAGAGAACTTATGGACAAACAATCGCATCCAGAAGTAGACCTAGAAGAAGAAATGTCATAACTGTTAAAAAGAAAAGATATTACGAAATTAGTTGTGAACAGAGAACTCGAAGAGAGGAGAGTCCAGTGAAACCTGGAGATTGGTCTCCTAAAAGATGATCAAAAGGAAGGACTGGCATTCTCCAAGATGGGATGGACTGTTTCAAATCCTATTGACCCACAGCAGTCCCAGTTAAAGAGAGAGCATCCTGGAGACACCTGACACACTGTAAAATGGTAAATATATCACCCACTCCTGTGAGAGACACTGACTCCATAAAAGCAGAAACTGGACCTCTTCGTGGTGAAGTTTGACTACACAAGGACGTGGTACCCATAGGGACACTTGTCTCAACATCAGTGAAGAATCAACACATCCGAAGTTTTAGAAGGGGACTGTGAAACGGAAGTCAGAGTCATCACAGGAGGGTGATTATAGCCCTGTACAGAAACAACCAGTCAACATAGTTAGATCATCAAAATCAAATCAGATCATATTGTGATGGTGTTCCCACTCATCTGGTGAGAAACATGGAACCTAAAAGAACATCACAGTCAGTAGAGACTGCACAACTACATCAAATTTGATTTCTGTGACGTAATAACCTGTCCCTCTTCTCTAACAATATGCAAAACAGATCAGGTGGGCAGAGGAGCACATCTGCGCCACGGAGAGGACATTCAGTTCCCCAGGAGTAGAAACTGGAGTAAGACAGTATGGTCAACATCCAAGATGGATGAGGCAATACTGTACAAGATGCATCAGGTTTTCTGAATAAAAATTTAACAAGCAGAATAAATGTACTCAAAGGAGCAAGAGGAGTGACATGTAAGAAAATAAATGATTGTGATCCATTATTCCTCACCATCGTTTCATCGCATCCCAGAGATTAGAGACTGTTTGTTTTAAGCAGCTGAGGTTTTAGGAGCAGGTCCACAAGGACATATAGGATGAAGGTAGAAAACAAGAAGACTGCAATCTCAAAGCAGTCAGTAGGAAAGGATATAAAGTTACTTCAGTAAGAAATAAAGTAGGCATGGAGACAGGATATGTAGAAAATAATATGTGGCTTGACTGGAAGTTGTATACCGCCAGCTCAGTAAAGATATTGAATTGTATTGCGTGTGTGTACCAGCCAGGCCACTCCTTGCTTTAAAGCCCAGTCCCATTTCTATTCGGACAAATAACACAGAGTAAACCTGTCTGTTAAAAATGATGCACGGTGTAACAGAACCACTCAGCCCAATTTGCAAAAATCTCCTTAAGAGATATTCAACTCACAAAGCCAATAGCACAAGACAAAATATGTGCATTGATGACACTGGTCGAGCGTTTCTATGTTCTATGTTTGGCCCATAACAGGTCAAAGTCTTGTGAGCTTGAACTCGATTGAAGAGAAACACAGCACCTGGGGAGAGCTTCAGCTCCAATGCATACAAAGATGCAGTAGGAGTGCCCCGGGGAGTGCCAGAGATCAAATCGAAGAAGGTTTCGACTCATTGTTTTTATGGTGGGCAACTACCAATAAGAATGTGGATTGGATTAATTACATGTATTGCATCTAACAGAGGTTTATTAATTATTACAAGGGATGCAGTTAAGGGGCAAGCTGAACAACAAGCAGCTTCCAGCTTAATGACATGATAGAATGGCTTTAGACATGCTCCTAGCAGAGAAAGGAGGTGTGTGTGCCATGTTTGGCTCATCCTGTTGCACAATTTTATCAAATAATACTGTTTCAGAGAGATCAGTCACCAGAGCCTTATAAAGATTGACAACATTAGGTGAAGAATTAGCAGAGAATTCAAGAGTAGAGAATTAGTTTGGTGATGCTATGGAAAGATGGTTCGGGAAATGGAAAGTTCTCATGTCACTGGTATCTTCAGCGTGAATGGCTTTATCAAAATAGATTTGTACATCAACTCCACTGTTTATATTTTGTATAGATATTTATGCAATTTTTATATTTATGCACCAGCTAAACCAGAGACTCCTGTTGGAACAGGTGATTGGGTAAGGGCCATGGTCCACAAAAGAAAAGGTAAAACAGAAGCTACTTGGCACCACCTCACACACTGTGTACCCACACCGGCGCCTTCTCGCTCATTGGCAGAAGTTAGACAAGATTTAAACCTGCTGGAACAAAATGGAAATGACTAATTAGATTGTGAATCTAGAATCAGCATCAGAGGATAAATAGTCCATATATTACACTCACTTTACACCTGTTACAATTACTTGAATGCCAGTCTAAGTAAGCAGATAAAACCAGTTAACATTGACCGAATATAGACGAGGGAATAAATCTGTCTAAAGGCCCTGTCACGCATGTCCGTATGGCGGAAACGAATGCCGGCGCATATGAAATATTGGCATTACGCTGGTGTGCGTCGATATAAATTAGGGGTATGCTGGACATAAGTAGTATTCGTGAGGAACACGGCGTTTTGACGCTGGGGTACTGTGTTGAACGCTGAAGCCGTAAACATGTGTCGAGCATATCAAAGACGTTCGAGGTACGGCAGTCGTAAATCGATATACGTGACGTGAACCCAACAGCCAACGAATTGATACCGGGTGGACAACCTAATTGTTAGCTATGCATAAATTTATGTCTGTCGTATCTGCAACATATTCAGTATGAAAGGGCCATATTTCTGGCATGTTCGGTGTTTCGTCTGCGGCCTTCGAACGATCACGTGACCCGTGTCTATAAATATGTCGCCGATCCCGTCACAGAAACAACATTACCCAAGCAGTGAACATGCGACCCAAGAGGACCGTGAAAACGGGAAAGTGGCTGAGAAAGCACCCAGGGGCCGAGGTAGAGTAAAGGGCAAGAGGACCAGGCCACCATCTCCACCGGCCGCTGCATCATCATCATCAACATCCTCCTCCAGAGGCCGCAAAGAGTCTCCGTCTCCTTCCCGTGATAGCACCTGTGGCTCCCGTGAGTCTTCTGTCGCCTCCAACTCCTCTGTGCAGCCCCAGGAGGAGACAAAGAGGAAGAGGAGAGGGCCAAGAAGTCGGACTTCTCATTGTCCGTTGACCATGAGGAGATTATGCTGGAGTTTATCGGGGAGAATCCCATCATCTGGGACTGCAATAGGAGTGACTACAGGAGGGCAGACAAGAAGGGCAAACTGTGGGAAGACCAGGCTGCACTCATGGGCAGAACACACTAGCGGACAGCCTTTGATGTGGCACACTCTAATACTTCCCACCATGTGCAAATGGCTAAAACGGGGCTCGCTTTAACAGGTGTCTTTCTTTAATGATTGTTGCCGTTATATGTAGGCCGAAGCATATAAGGCCTATTGTTACTGTGAAATAAGTGTGTAGGACAAAGTACCGAATGTACAGTGTTTCCCTGTGCCCCCCCCTGAAGTTCAAGACGGTTATTCTGTTTTATATTCACAACTCACTTGTCATATTGAACAGGTGCTTATGTTATTACATACACTTATGTTATTTAACTTATTAATATATGTGCACGTTTCGATGTCTGCTTTGCGTATTTACATTCACTCCTCTGCGCTGCATTGCAAAGGGCAAAACTCCGCACACACACACACCTACAGTCAGACACAGCGGAGGAAGGTAGAGGAGAGAACGTAAAGAATCCGGTTCTGGATAGGGGCCAACAGGGGCCTGTGCCCCTGTAACACAGAGCCTGGACCAACCTGTGCCCCCCCCCTCCGAACGAAGAGTGTACAATAATAAAAAAGTACTGTTGTTATGCGACAGTCCATGCAGGGGCAGGGGACTTTATTTTGATGGGCACACCATGC
Source organism: Cottoperca gobio (assembly GCF_900634415.1). NCBI lineage: Eukaryota > Metazoa > Chordata > Actinopteri > Perciformes > Bovichtidae > Cottoperca > Cottoperca gobio. The sequence goes on along the minus strand of NC_041368.1, from coordinate 597,413 downwards.
GGACAGACTAGGATTATACCATTATGTGAAAGAAGGAAGGGGGGCAGACGGCGGGTGTAGTGGTACAGGCCAGGTACACACAGAGCGATTGAGGAGTAGCATTTAAATGCAAGCGAATCGGGAGGAAGTGATGAACTGATCGAAGACCGAAAAAGAAGCAATCATGGTATTACTTGTGTTGTGCACTATTATTTGAACCTAACTAATAGTATTGCAGGCTTGAACACCCATCCCCCCCAGCAGTAAACCTAGGGACAACACTGAAGTACATTACAAATCATTCATAACCTTGTGTATAGTTAAATGCTATAGGCCTAATTGTTTCACAGTCCCACTGCATTACACTAATATCAATCATTTGTATTCCCATCAGATTTCCATCTTTTAGTCTGGTTCAAATCCCTGAGGGATTCGAACACCCGTCTCCATAAGAAAAAGAGTGGGGATGGGGCAGCTGAGCTGACAGAGATGGAGCGGTGGATCAAGGACAAGTTCGTCTTCCTGACATCTGTTGTCCGACACAGGCGTGAGCCCTGCAAAAGTGTAAGTACTGCCCTAAGAATGACATATATCTGTGACCTCATTCTTTTAATGACTATATAATCTTCCGTCATATCGCTTATTCTTTGTATTATTGTGTCTTTGCAGATCAAAGCTGCCATCGATGGACATCCCGGTGACCTAGACTCTGCTGAAGCTGCGTACACGGAACTGCGGCTTGGCGGGTCCATGAGCAAGCGGGTGCAGGATGTCGAAGAGGCCCTTCTATCATCCCTCTAAAAGCGTGTCTCTGCTGCAGCCCTCAGAGACCTGCAGGTCAGACAGGAGCACCAGCAGCCGCTCACCCAGCGTACCGCCTTCGCCAACTATGTGCGTGACAGCCTGGTGACCATGTCCAAGCGGAGGTAGAAATGGTGAAACTGGCCATGAACCGCATCCTGACCGAGGTAATGGAGGCAGACAGCGACACCGATGAGCCCAGTGCTGGCCCCAGCCTGGGAGGACCCGTCGTGCCAGATGTGCGTTGCTGGGTTGATGTATTCAGCAAGACGTGCTGTGAAGAAGTGAGGATGAGCTACTCACGGGGACCCTATTTATACTCCAACCTCAATACGCTCCAGAAATGCTAGCTGTACTGTACAGCACGTTTAATAGGTCACTCCGTCGTCACGAATGGGTTATCCACGCGTTATCAATAAATCGGTTCACCATCTCGTATATCAACGTATATGTATATATATATATGACTGCCGTACCTCTGACGTCATCACGTATGTCTTATGTAACTTTCCGTATGCATGACACTATGACCCACACATTACGTACGTCAGAATATTTTGAACATGCTCAAAATATGCTTACGGCTTCAGCGTTCAACACAGTACCCTCGCGTAAAACGCCGTGCTCCTCACGAATACTACTTATGTCCAACATACCCCTAATTTATATCGACACACACCAGCGTAATACCGTGTATTTCGTATGCGCCTGCATTCGTTTCCGCCATACGGACCTGTGTGGTAGAACCATTACGTTATGTATTAGTCGAATACGTGTTGTGCATGTGTGGGATATGTTATGTATGCGTATCAATCTGTTAGACATACGACTCTGTGCACGTTCCGGATCCAATCCGATCCGATCAAAAGTTGGACGTATTTGGACTCTGACAAATTGTGGGCTGTTTTTCGTATACGTTTCTGCCATACGGGCATGTGTGACAGGGCCTTAATGGGGAAAGTGTAACAATCTGCTTGTTCTTTGGTGTCCTGTTTTATGTTGAAGTGTTCACTCCCCCTTGTTATATGTTTAGTGGTACTTCCTGTCTGTGTCTTTACCCTCTCCTTCTGATTGTTAATGTGTTCCTCCTGTGTCCATTTACTCTGCCCTTATGTTTCTGCCTTTCTCCCCCAGCTGTGTCTTGTTCCCTTGTTTGGTGTCTGTGTATTTATCCCTGTCTGCCCCAGTGTGTTTTGTGGGATTGTCATTCATGTTACGTCGTGTCCTGCTCGTGTGCTGCTCGTGTCCTGCTCGTGAACTGCATTTGGGTCCTCACCTTCACCACACCGTGACAGAAAGTTTCCTGAGTCGATCCAAACGTTCTGTTCCCGGTGGACGTTTCAGCTCCACAATTTACATAGACTCCATATGAGTACCACGAGGTGTGCCCAATAAATTCAAAGCTAGAAATCAAATAACAGTGGGGTAGAAAATCACTACACAAGCTCTCTTGTGAAGTTGGTTTGGTCAGTATAGGATGATGATAAGTATTCTATTGATCATACCGTTAATAATAGGCTTGTTAAAACAAGCTTAACGTTTAAAATGTTATATTTTTTGTTTTTGTTTTGTTCTATTTATACTCTATTGTTTTATACACTAAATTAATTTCTATACTGAAAGTGGATTTTTATATTAAAATTATCTTTTATATTACAGTTATTTTTATGCACTGAAGTTAAGTTTTGCACTGAAGACATGTCAACTATACTAAAAAATTGTTTTTGATGCACCATAAAGGTGATATGGTACACTTTGTGATTGTATTTGTATACCAAAGTTGTTGGTTGGACCAAAGTGAATTTGCATCTCAGTTATTAAAAGTGCCTGATATATCAATAGTATTATACACACCATAAATGGTGTGTAAGGAGGGAATTTGTGATATAATTAACTAATAAATGTATTCTCTTGTGTAATAACTGACAAGTGCTCGTATTTACATAGCTAATGTGAAGAAATGTTAGGTACTATATGTATTAAATAAAGCTCATACTTAGACTTATATGAAACTCAACTCACTCATAACTGTCTTATCATATCAGGGATAATTGTGACTCATTGTGATCATAATCACTGTGATATTGTGAATGCATAATATGAGAGCGACCCTGACAGAGTCGTTCGAAGACCCCGTAGGATGTGACGTGATGACGTCAAAGACCAGAAATGATATATACACGGATGTAACCAGTAGGCGGGACCATTCTGTAGAACAGCGGAGAGATGAGGCTGTGAAACAGGATGGTCACCCAGCTGGGTAAATGTTCCATGCTTGTCATATTAATAAATGCTTTGTTAAACAAGAAGTTTGCTGGATTGATTTGATAGGCAGTCATAGTGTCCTCAGAACTTTGTTTACTAACACTCCTAAACTACATCCGTTAGCTTTGGAAAAAAACCTGATGTGTCTAAGATATGCCCCGATCCCGTTTGTCATCATAATGTAACTCAATGTAACCTCCGTTAACGTTAGCTGTTAAATATATTATATATTTTTATTTATATCACAATAACTAACTCTCCAACACACACTCTCACACTCTCTGACGGAAACCCTGGTATGATGTAAACGTTTCTCAAATAAACTCCATGTGTATTTTTTATTGTTAAGGTTTGAATGTAGTTCACAAAGGCTTGTGGGGTATAATGTTTAAAAGAGTTGGATAAACTAAACAGCCAGGTTACAGCTGCTGCTGCTGCCAAGAAGTTGGTAAACTGTACAAATCTATAGGATTGACAGAAATTAAAGCTGTCATATTTCCTTTGCAATGTGCAAATCATTTAAGCCTTGTTATTAAGTGTTTCAGCAGCATGATCGTGATCTGCAGATTAACTCATCATATCTGCAATGCATCCCAAAACCTGAAACATTTCCCACTGACACTACTCTTACTCTGGATTTACTACATGGGTCAACAGCTACACGTAATTAGCGTAAACATGAATACATTAAAGACTTGTTACCTCACTAGAAAAGACATAATGTTGTGTGAAGATGAAAACCACATGAAAAAGATTTCTAGAAGACACCTTTTTATATTCCATCCTTGCTCATGACTTTAGTGAGGCTTTCTTAGAAATCTCGTGCCATATTTCAACAAACTTCAACGGGTTTCTCGTCAACCCAGGAGGCGAGAATGATTTGTTTACAAGATTTAGCCCTAAGGCTAGCCAATTATTGCTTGAACCCTGTGAAGCAAATGCTTCCAGGAACACCTAGTAGACTTTGAAGCACTTTGCTGTACCAAGGTGGTATAGGAAAAACAGCATTCATGTTTATATACTGGCTTGTATATGTGGTAAGTTTGTAGTTTGAGATTTCCTAATGATATGGTAAAATCACTGTAGTATTGTCTGATGCACAATTATTAATGTACTATGAACAAACCATTTCAAATGCCAGTTAGTTAGAAAAAAGGATCATTAGACAATAGTAGTGGTCAAAATCAAAGCAGTAGAGAACAAGATATCCTGACTTTTAGGGTGAAGCAATTGAATACTTCCTTTCATTAGACCCTCCCTGTGTCATCCTTTTTTCAAACTCTGCACCTCCGGTTGTAACTCAGGCTTTCTTTCTGTCCAATTCTTTTAAACTTGGAAAGCTCCCTTCAGAGCCTCAAAGGACATTATACGAGTACTTTGAACTTGATGTGTAAAATTGGTAAGCATCCCCTTTAAAGAAATGAGGAGTTACAGTAGTTTCACAATCATCAGTTTTACTCATTAATATTTAAATGGGCATCTTTCTCTATATCTTCATGACCAATGAGCCTGTGATAACAAATTATATATTTAAATAAGCTACTTCTGACATTATGCTGTTCAGATGACAGCTCACCACAAACAGCACATCTCCCTACAGTGACTTGGCAGTCTATTTAAAGCATTAAACCTCTTATTCAGCATGTCTGCTTATTTATGCTTTGCTGCTGTGACTGCTGCCGGCAAGAGATTTCTCCGCCTCAGCCTCCACTTGCTTTAGTTCTGCTTGTTGAATGGCTTTAGAAACCTAGTCATGGAGAGTATTCTTCAGTCCAGGTATGTCTATGTGTTGCTGGTCTGATACACCGTCATAGACTCACCTCCTCCACTTGAAAGACAGAGTGTGCAAGCTCAGAGTTTTGTATTGAACCATTCTTCTCCCACTTGTCCGCCATGTGGTTGACCTCCTCCAGCTTTTGCTCACAGCTCTTCTGTGTGTTTAGCAGCGTCACTTCATAAAACTCCTGGATATCTGTGGAAATAAAGATATTGCATGACTCAGGTGCTGATTATTTCCTCCACAGACAACACAGTTAACTGTCTCATCAGTTAAATAAGCTAATCTGATGTGGATACCAGTTGAACCTGAATCAGTGCTACAAGAAGTGCACTGTACTTAAAAATGATAGAACTGAGATTCTTACAGTTCAATAACGTTAGGTTCTGCATATAGATTTGCAACTCCACAAAGAAACGAGTCACCAGTGATTGAATCCAGAGTCTTGCTGTAAATCAACATTTCTGTTTTCAAGACTTGGGATAAATACTCAATTATAACTATATTGACGTTATAAATATATAAAAATGTTTCCCAACAAGCTCTT